>NC_054488.1:300000-447500 GCF_017639515.1 Carcharodon carcharias | reverse complement strand
CACTCTCCCACACACACACTCTCACACACACTCTCTCTCACACTCTCTCACACACACTCTCTCACACACACACTCTCTCACACACGCACTCTCACACACACTCTCACACTCTCTCACACACACTCTCTCTCACACACTCTTTCACACACACACTCTCTCACACACTCTCTCACACACTCTCTCACACACACACTCTCTCACACACTCTCTCACACACACACTCTCTCATACACTCTCTCACACACACACTCTCTCACACACTCTCTCTCACACACTCTCTCTCACACTTTCTCACACACTCTCTCACACACGCACTCTCACACACACTCTCTCACACACACTCTCTCACAAATACTCTCACAGACACACTTTCACACACACTCTCTCATACACTCTCTCACACACACTCTCTCACACACTCTCTCTCACACTCTCTCACACAACCTCTCACACACACTCTCACACACACACTCTCTCACACACTCTCTCTCACACACTCTCTCTCACACACGCTCTCTCACACACACACACTCTCACACACTCTCTCATACACACACTCTCTCACACACTCTCTCTCACACACTCTCACACAATCTCTCACACACACACTCTCACACACGCTCTCTCACACACACTCTCTCTCACACTCTCTCTCACACACTCTCTCTCACACTCTCTCTCACACACTCTCTCTCACACTCTCACACACACTCTCACACACACTCTCTCACACACACACTCTCACTCTCTCTCACACACTCTCTCACACACACACTCTCTCACACACACACTCTCACTCTCTCACACACACACTCTCACTCTCTCACACACACACTCTCACACACACTCTCTCACACACACTCTCTCACACACACTCTCTCACACACCCACTCTCACTCTCTCACACACACACTCTCACACAAACTCTCTCTCACACTCTCTCACACACACTCTCTCTCACACACTCTCTCACACACACACTCTCACACACACTCTCTCTCACACACACTCTCTCACACACACACTCTCACTCTCTCACAAACACACTCTCACACACACTCTCTCTCTCACACACACACTCTCACTCTCTCACACACTCCCTCTCACACACACTCTCTCACACTCTCTCACACACACTCTCTCTCACACACTCTCTCACACACACACTCTCTCACACACACACTCTCACACACACTTTCTCTCACGCACTCTCTCACACGCACTCTCTCACACACTCTCACACACTCTCTCTCACACACTCTCTCTCACACTCTCTCACACACCCACTCTCTCACACACACACTCTCACTCTCTCACACACTCTCTCTCTCACACGCTCTCTCACACACACACTCTCTCACACACAAACTCTCACACACACTCTCTCTCACACACACTCTCTCACGCACACACACTCACTCTCTCACACACACACTCTCACACACACTCTCTCACACACACACTCTCACTCTCTCACACACACACTCTCACACACACTCTCTCACACACACACTCTCACTCTCTCACACACTCTCTCTCACACTCTCTCACACACTCTCTCACACACACTCTCACTCCCACACTCTCACACACACACACTCTCACACACACTCTCCCTCACACTCTCTCACACACACTCTCTCTCACACACACAGTCTCACTCTCTCACACACTCTCTCACACACTCTCTCACACTTCACCCTCTGGAATCACTCGGGGGCTGGCTTCTCCCTCTGCGGTGACAGAGAATGTGGTTGTGTTGGTATAGGCCAAGGGGCCTCGGACGGAGAGGGCAGCCTCTGAGTCTCCTGTGTGGATCACGCAGGGGTGTCCCGCTGCTATTCCTCCTCCCTTCGCTTGCCTGAGGGCCCCAGCCTGACTCCTTGAGGGGTCAGAGCAGCTGGGGAGATGTCGAGATGCCCCCTTTTCTCTCTCACATTGTCCCTGCTGGAACTCTACCATGGCTGTGGCATTGGAGTGCCGGTCTGTGCACAGCTCTGCGTTCTGCTGGATCAAGGGTGCACAAAATTTTGAAAAGACAGACAGAATGAAGAAGGAGAGGAAGCAGCCCTGGTAATAAAAGATGAAATAAAGACAATAGTGAGAAAGAATCTTGGCTCAGATGATCAGGAATTAGAATCAGTTTGGGTGGAGACTGGGAATAGCAAGAGTCAGAAAAGACTGGAGTGTAGTTTATTGGCCTCTAACGGTAGTCGTACCATTGGATAGAACATTAAGCAAAAAGTAATTGGAGTTCATAACAAAGGCAGTGCAATTAATTGTAGAGGACTTTAATCTTCATATAGACTGGATCAATCAAATTGGCAAGGTGGATCTGGAAGATGTGTGTGTGTAGAATATTTTTTTGACAGTTTCCCAGAATATTACATTGTGGAATCAACTAGAGATAAATTTGGATATATATATATCAGATTTAGTATTATACAATGAGGCAGGTAATCAGTAATTTCATGATAAAAGATGCACAGTTCGAAAGTGATCATATAATCCAATTGGATTCCACGTTAGATTTGAAAATGACATATTCCAGCCCCAAACCAGAATCTTAAACTTAAACAAAGGAATTGCACAGGTATGAGGGGAGAGCTGGCTAATGTTGATTGGGTAAATAGACTAAAAGGTATGGCACTAAATGAATAGTGGGAAACAGTTTTTTTAAAAATCCAACATGTTGAACAAAAATATATCCTATTAAAAAACAAAAAGTAAGCAAGAAAGATCTATTCCTGGCTTAGCAGGAAAGTTAAGGGCTAGGATTTCCTCTTCCGTTTATGGCAAGTGGGTGGGAGCAGAAAATATCGCAAAAAGGCCAAAAATTGGCTTGGTAAAACCTGTTTGCGATTGTGCACTGCAGCCTCCAGTGACAGGCCGCATTTCCTGACACAGCAAGTCGGCAACATCATTTCAACATATGAACATCTCCTTAAGGATTCCTCACTGGAATCATCCCCCAACTCCCTTCACATTGCATCATTAGGGTATGTCACAATGAGAACGGCGTGTTTCACAAATGTGTATAAGCGACGTGCATCATGTGGCCTGCACTTCACTCATGACTTCGAAGTTCGTTCACCTACCTTGCATCAGGCATTACTTGTTTTAATCAGCTCCAGGCTTCGTAGGCAGCACCACATCGCCTTCAGCGGGTTGCCACAGACAAGCCTCTACGTACCAGACCAGTGGTGAGGTGGGAGTGGCTTTTAATGGGGTGCAAGCTTAGAAGCCCATTGTGGAAGGGGGCAAACTGGCCTAAGGCATGGGAAGGGGTTGCAGGGCAAGGGGCAAGTGCTCCACTGGGGATTTGAGAGGGGGGGAGCTTGGGGTGCAGGTGGTGGTTAAGAGCGGGGAAGGTTGCATTCAGGCACATGACTGGGGGGTGATGGTGCAGGTTAGCATCCTAAGCGCTGGGATGGGGACAATATGTAACAGAATGACATTAGTCACTTGGGCCAGAATGGGAGGAGGGCTGTGTAAAGGAGTTGACATCGTTGAGCTTGCAAAGGCTGTCGTGGCAGGTGGGAGGTCATGTCAGTCCGGTCTCAGTCAGGCACAGCATGATGCGCGCAGGGCATCGTCATAACATCACTCACCTCAGTCCCTGGTGTATCTGGCATCCTAATGGGCACAGTGGAGACATGTTAGGAGCTTTTCAATGACAATGCATAGAATCAGGAAAATGAAGCAATGGTGCACATTCATGCGAGACTAATCCCACAAAGTGGCACAAATCGATCTCCTTATATTAACCCCTTGTTCACAGTGTGGAGACTCCCCAGAGCGATAGTGAGCTCCAGAGCAACTGGACAATTGGACAAGCTTCAGAAACATGTTACAATCATGGCACTGGTGGCTTCACAGGAGAGGAGCCTCAGGTCCCCCTCAAATAATCTCATGTCCTTACAAAACATTTTCCCTCATGTTTATTCCAAGGTGTATAGAACTAGTCTGTAGTGAGTGAGGATCCCAGTGCCACATCCAAGTAACTGGCCAAAGCAATTTCTTAGCAGTTGGTCATGTAAAGGGGGATGGGAGGCTGGAAGGAGCACCTTGTAACGTACCCTGCGCTGGCCAGGATTTCAGAGCAAATAGTTGCCGACACTTGAACAAACCCCTTGAGCCCACATTCACTGACAAGCCATTGACAGAAATAAGACCTTTGCATGCTGATGCTGACTCATGCCTGTTTCTTGTTGATGCTGCAGAAAGGACACCATCAGGAAGATGCTGCCTGGATTTATTGCTCCTGCACAATCACTTACAGGCAGGACAGACGAAGAAGATTGCGACAGAGACATCTGGCTCACCAACGGCTGGAGCATAACCCTCAAGGACATCAGTCCCCCTCTGGCCAGAGAGGGTGATGCTCACAGAAATATGCGTAGGCGGCACGTAAGACTGAGGTTGTACAAGACTCGCATGTCTGATCTGCAGGTGAGCGAGAGACACTCTCACCTATGCCTGTGCATGTCCAGGGATCTGGGGTCTCACATTTGCCACATTCTCTAGGAATTGGAGCCATGGGAGAGCATCCATTGCCAGTGGCTCTGAAAGTAACAGCTGAACTGAACTCCTACACCAGTGGCTCCTTCTAGGACCCTGCTGGGGATCTCTGTGGGATCTCTCAGGCATCCACTCACACAAGCAGACATGAGGTGACGGATGTTCATTTTGCCAAGGCTCAAAATTACATTAATTTCAGCAGAGACCAAGCAAGTCATGATGCCAGAGTATTGGCCTTTGTAGAGATTTTGTGTATTTCCACAGGTGCAGGGAGCCATCGACTGCACTCATGTGGCTATCAAAGCTCCCTGGCAATACATAAACAGGAAAGGCTACCACTTGCTCAATGCACAACTGGTCTCTAACCACAGAAACTTGTCCTGCAGGTTTGCACCAGATTCCCAGGAAGCATCCACAACTCGTACACCTCGAGTAGATCACAGATCCTTGACATCTTCAATGGACCACACAGGATAAAGGGTGTGGCTGATAACACCAATACAGCAGCCTCAGACTCCCTCAGGGAGCAGGTACAACGAACTTCATGCTGTTACCCGAACATCTGTTGAGCACACCAGAGGCATCTTAAAGTTGCGAATCCGATGTGTGGAGAGATATGGTGGAGCAGACTGCGGCCAGCACAGTCCCCAGAGTGTCTGATGGATAATTATGGATTGCTGGGAACTGCACTACCTGGCACTGCAAAGGGTGGACTTGCCAGATGCTGACATGGAGGAGCTGTACGTCTCCTCCGATGAGGAGGACATTGGAGGGGATGAGGGCATTGAGTTCGAGGAAGCTGAGGCTGTAGGTCAAGAGGCCATAGCACAGGCTGGATGAGACAGGCATGTGTCTGAGGGCCTCATAGCTACCAGATTCCATGAGGAGGATGATGAATTCCATCATGGTCCAGCATTAACACCAGCATTGCTATTCCTTTCATTTCCACCATGCACTTCAATATGAGAGTGAATAGCTACACAACAGGCTCACATTGTCCTGATCCTCTGAAGGATGGTGGAGACACGGGAGCCTGTGTCCTTGCTAAGATGAGGCACTAACTCAAGGAGGGAGTCCTGGCATCAGATGTCAGAAAGTGCTGCCCCTTCTCTCTCCAACATCCCAGTCACAGCAGCAGCCCACAAGAGAACCAGGAACTGTTCCACTATCCTCAGTGTGCTTGTACCTATATGTCTTCCATGTGATAAGGCTCCTCAAGGAGATCCATCTCTAACAATGGGACAACACATTCTGTATCACATCGGTGGTGAGACTGATCGGTAACACCTGGGCCAAGGCAGCCCCAGACATTGTGTGGGTGTACATCCAATCAGAATGACTCAATCCTCTGTGTTACCTTCTTCTCTATTACATTAATGTCTTACACTCTCAGCTAGGGATGGTGTCCAGCTTTCTTCCTCACCTCACTGTGTATGTAGACCAGCTGAGGATGATGACATTCAACCACTTGTGTGCCAGACATTGAAATGCCTCCTCTTTAAGACACACATAGTGCCCTCATGGCCAACCCTGTCCCTTGTGAATTCCAAAATGCTCAGACACCATGAAGCCCTCAAGGTCTCGAGTCATTTCTAATAAAGAACAGACTTCACCTTCAGCACACCCTCACTCTTATCCCATTGCTGTCCTCAACATTGTCTAAAGCCAAGATGTACACTTCTGGAGCAAGCTCAAAGACTCTATTGACTGTCAGAAATCACCATTTGCTCTTGTAACATTTAAGAAGTATTTAGATATTCACTTGCATTGCCAAAGCCTCCAGGGCTATGGGCCATGGGATCAGTGTAGTTAGATATTTGTTGAGTGGCATGGACATGATGGGCTGAATGGCCTCCTTCTGGGCCATAAATGTCTATGAGTCCATGCAATTAGCATCACATGTCTCTGCGAGTGTTTAGGTGATGGGACAGACTGTGCTGCTTCCCACAACATTGTGATGAGAGCCTTGTGGTCACAGTACAGACAACTACAGGTTGAGAAACATTGAAGGTTGTAGGATAAAGTGCCAGGAAATCATGTGGCTGAGATGAGCAGAGCTTCAGCACCTTCAGGTGACAAGGTGCCCCAATTATTGGTGAGTTCAGCAGATGTACACTCGCAAAGGTTGGCAGACAGGAGCACACATGATCTCCGAGTCTGGGGTCATAGCATGAAAACTCTGCCGGACAGAAAGCACATGGAGATGCACAACATCCGACCCTTTTCCAATCCTGAACACGTCGCTGTCTCTCACCTTCACTTTTCAAGAATGCAGATGACACAGGAGAACACCTGCCAAGAATAAATAGGACATGACCCTGCAAAGTATATAAATGATGTTCTTTCAAGAAGCACACTTAAAATTAAGGTCAAGGCATCAGTGATGTTGAGAATGATGTGGAAAAGGGCCATGCACTGTGCTGATATGGAAGCACACTACATAGCTGAGAGGCCCATGATAGCGAGATCTGCCATAAGTGAGGGAGGGACCATGGTTCACACCTGATTGACAGCAACACAGCTCGTCAGAAAAAGGAGGCATACACAAGAGGAGATGTGAAATAGGTGCAATTTATTTACATTTATGAACATGATGTATATGTTGTGAACACCCATGCCACTGTTGTGCTCCTACATTTTCCTGATCTTCCTAACTCTACTGCTGCATCTGGGTGGAAGTGGAGCAGCCTGCTGATGCTATGCTTTGTTATCTGTGATGACTTTGGTGGGCATCCTCTGGAGGCCCGAGATCTGTAGGGCCCCAGCCTGCTTTGAGTGTCCTGCTGTGGGCCAGGTGTACGCTCCTTGGTCTGTGGAGCTTGAGGTGATGGGATCACAGGAAGCAGGGATTGGGATCGTCCAGACAGTCTTGGAGTCACCAGGGGCGATGACTCCAGAGTTTCCAGCTGCTGGTCCTCCTTCGTATGCCCAAGGGCCCCTTGCTGACTCCTTAAGGAGAAAGGGCAGCTGGAGTGAGATCAAGATACCCTGCCTTTCTCTTGTGTAGCTACTGATGGAGGCCATCATGGGTCATAGGGAAGGAGTGCTTCTCCTGCAGCAGTGCAGGATCAATGTTCTGCACCAAGGTCTCCATGGCAGCCACCATCCTACCAGTGTTGACCATGGTGCATTGGGCATGTCAGCACTGTCACCTGATACTGAACACAGACGGAATTCTCCATCGTCTGTTGTAATCTGAGGAGTGCAGCTCCTCTTCCTGATGTTCCTGTGATTGTCACTGCAGCTCCAGCAACTGATTTAGGATCGAGTCTGGAGGCTGGTTATCAGACCCAGACTGTGCAGAACCCTGGCCTCCAGCAGTCCTCTGAACGTTGGCAGCTTCGGATGTCGCTGCCTCCGTCTGCTGTGGACCAGACTGTGTGCAGTGCTTACCACATTGGGAGCCTGATCCTGCGTTTCTCTGCGCTGGTGGAGGATGTGGGTGGGCGCCACGATGGGTCTTTAACGGTGCTGTCCTCAGGATCCCCACCTGAGGTGTAATCGAGCCTTGAGCTAAGGGCCTGGTTGGCTGAGTGCCTCAGGTGCTTTGCAGAGGTGCCTATGAAAGAAAGTAGAGATAATTAGTGCATGGCAGGAGCTGTAAAACAGGACACATCACTCACAGTATCGTTGTCTGAGGAATGAACTGGTGCTCACGTGGCTGTTTCCCACCGACCTCAATGTCACCGCAGGCACAGTCCATGTCCTTGCCAGTCAGCTCAATGCCTCTGTTCTCGAAGGCAGCGAGAACCATGAGTTCTGGGCCTTCCAGGCCTGGTCTGGGACCTCTCCCTGTAATTGTGTGTGAGCTTGTCCTGCTTAAAGAGAGATGGGGTGTGTGGGCAGGCCACATGCCAGGGCAGATGATAAGGATGCCTGACATGTGTGTGTGTGTGGTGAGAGAAGCCAGGGGTAGGATGAGGACACAAGAACCAGAGGAGTTAAGCCCAATTGGAGCTGAGCCCAGATGAAGCTGTCGGGGTGTGTGGGTGTGAGTGAGTGGTGACGTCCCTTGAACTGGCCGTGCGTGATATCTCTGCGGGTGTGTGATGGGCTTGTGAGTGTGAGAGTTGAGAGTGATGAGATGGTTGGAACGGATGATATCATTTATCCTCTGTTTGAAGTGCATGGCTGACCTCCTCTGTGCAGCATTAGCACTGACCTGTGTGGCCACAACTTCCCGAGCAGGAGTGGTGAGGTTGGTGGACCTTCTCTGGACATCACGGTGATAGAGGACATTGCAGCAGCCTCCATGGCATCTAGCAGGCAATCCAGTGAAACTTGGGTGTTCCCTTTTGGAGCCATCTCCCTCACCTGTGGCAGCCCTGGGCTGCGTACATGGACAAAACTGGATGGGTGCCATTTAAATATGTCACCAGGAGTGGGGCAGCAGTGAGCTCATGACAGGGCAGGCGAAGTGGTCACGTTCTGGCATGTTTTCCATACGTGCAAAATTAATGTGCAGGAAGTGGATGATACGATGTGAAAACCTGCCATTGTGGTGGGCAGGCAGACTGCCATTTTCACACCCATTGGCACACTTTTTGCAATGAGGGGAAATCCCACCCAAGGACAGCATTGGATTAAAATAAAAGACATATAATAGTGCAAAGAGTAATAGTAAGCCTGAGCATTGAAAGTATTTAAGAATCCAGCAAAGGGCAGCCAAAAGATTAATAAAAAGGGAAATAATTGTATCAGCTTTTACAAGTATATAAAAAGGAGGAGAGTAGCTAAAATAAACATTTGTCCCTTAGAAGCAGAGATAGCAGAAATTATCCTTGGGAATGTGGAAACGGCAGAGACAGTGAACAAATATTTTGGATCTGTCTTCACAGTAAAAGAAAAGAATTACATGCAAGAAATGGAGATACCTAAGAGGTTTATAAGAGCAAGAAACTTAAAATAATTAATATCAGCAGAGAAAAGATATTGAGAAACTTAAGGGACTAAAAGCTAACAAATTCCAATTTTCTGATGGCCTACATCCTAGGGATCTAAAAGAGGGAGCTGTTGAGATATTAAACGCACTGGTTATGATTTTCCAAAATTCCCTGGATTCTGGAACAGTCCCAGCAGATTGGAAGTTAACAAACATAACACTGCTATTCACAAAGAGAGAGAGAGAGAGAGAGAGAGAGAAGGAAAGACTATTGGCCTGATATCAGGCATCTGAAATATGCTGGAATCTATTATTAAGTAATTCTTAACAATGCACTTAGAAAATTAGAGCATGATCAAACAAAGTTAACATGGTTTACAAAAGGAAAATAATTTTTGACAATTTTTTAGAATTTTAAAGATGTAAATAGTAGGATAAAGGGGAACCAGTAGATGTAGTATACTTGGATTTCCAATTCAATAAAAGATGCCGCACTAAATGTTAATATGCAAAATAAAGGCATTTGGATTTGGAATAATATATTAGCATGGATAAAAGGTTGGTTAATAGACAAGAAGCAAAGAGTGGGGATTAATGTGGCATTTTCAAGTTGGCAGGCTGTGACTAGTGGAGGATTGAAGGATTGGTGCTGGGTCCTCAGCTAGTTACAATCGATATTAATGACTTAGACAAAGAGATCAAGAGTAATGTATCCAAGTTGGCTGATGATGCAGAAGTAGGTGGGAATATAAGCTGTTGGGAGGACACAGGGAGGCAGCAAAGAGATGTGGACAGATTAAGTGAGCAACAAGATGGCACATAGAGTATAAAGTGGGGAAATGTGAGATTATTCACTTTGGTCATAAGAATACAAAAGCAAAATATTTTTTCAAAAGATGTGAAAATCGTAAATACTGAAGTTCCGAGAGACTCGTGCAAGGAACACAGAAGTTCTCATGCAGGTCCAGTAAGCAATTTGAAAGGCAAATGGCCTTTATTGCAATGGGATTGGAGTATAATACTAAGGAAATCTTGCTACAGTTGTACAGGGCTTTGGTGAGAGCACACCTGCAGTACTGTGCGCAGTTTATCTAGGGAAGGATATACTTGTTTTCAATGTGGTACAGTGAATGTTTGACCAGAGTTGTTCCTATGATGAGGGGCAGGTTAGATTGGGCCTATACCATAGGAACATAGGAAATAGCAGCAAAGGAGGCCATTCGGGCCCTTGAGCGGCCTTCACCAGTCAACTACGTTGTGCCTGATATTCTGCCTTAGGACCACTTACCTGCTATCCTATATCCCTTGATCTCTTTAATATGTAGAAATCTATCAATCTCTGTCTTGAATATACTCAGTGACTGAGGTTCACAGCCCCCCCTGGGGTAGAGAATTAAAAGAGAATTCTCTTTGAGATTAGAAGACTGAGAAGTGACCTCATTGAAACATACAATATTCGGAGGGGGATAAACACTCAGAGGTTGTTTCTGGAGCTGGGGAAATATGGAAATTGGGGACACAGTCTCAGGATGAGGGACTGATCATTTATGACTGAGATAAGGAGAAATCTATTCGCTCAAAGGGTTGTGAATCTTTGGAATTCTCCACACCAAAGGGTTGTGGATTCTCCATCATTAAATATATTTAAGGCTGGGATATACCAAACCTTTAGTCACTCCCGGATTCAAGGGATATGGGGAGTGGATGGGAAAGTTGATGCGCAAGTTCAGCCATAATTGTGTTGAATGGAAGAGAAACTTGATGGGCGGTTGGCCATATGGTCTACTTTTGATCCTATTTCTTAAGTTTCTTGTGTTTCTGTAACAAAGATAAGCGGCATTGTAGGTGGAATCATAAAATTATCAAGAGACATTAATAGAGTATGTGAATATCAAAAATGTAGCAAATGGTTTTCAATATAGGCAAATGTGAGGTCTGTATGGTGAAAATCTGGAAACAGTGGAGGACCAGAGACTTGGGGTCCAAGTACATGAATCATTGGAATTTCATAAGCAGGTACAAAAAGTGTACATGTGTACTTGTTGCTTACATATAAAAGATCAGAAGGGGGAGATGGCTGCGGTGCCAGGGGAGAGAGAGAGACACTGCGGTGCCAGAGGAGAGAGAGAGACACTGTGGTGCCAGGGGAGAGAGAGAGGAGCTCTGGGACCTGGTTAGGGAGTAGGGGCGGAGACTCCTGACCAGAGGTGTGTGAGAGAGTGAGGGAGAGAGTGTGTGAAAGAGGGAGAGTGGGTGTGTGTGTGAGAGAGTGTGTGGGGGAGAGAGTGAGTGCCTGTGTGTGAGAGGGAGAGTGTGAATGAGTGTGTGAGGGAGAGAGTGAGTGTGTGTGTGAGAGGGAGAGAGTGTGTGTTAGAGGGAGAGGGGAGTGAGTGTGTGTGTGTCTGTGTCTGTGTGTGAGTGTGTGTGTAATAGAAGGAGAAAGAGTGAGTGTGTAAGAGAGGGAGAGAGTGAATGGATGTGTGTGTGTGAAAGGAAGAGAGTGAGTGAGTGTGTGTGAGAGAGAGGGAGAGAGTGACTGTCCGTGTGAGAGGGAGGGAATGAGTGATAGTGAGTGTGAGAGGGGAAGTGAGTGATTGAGTGTGTGGGAGAGAGAGAGAGTGTGTGTGTGTGTGTGTGTGTGTGTGTGTGAGTGAGGAAACAAGAGTGAGTGAGTGTGTGTGTGAGAGAGAGGGAGGGAGTGAGTCTGTGAAAGAGAGAGGGGGAGAGTGAGTCTGTGAAAGAGAGAGGAGGAGAGAGTTTGTGTGTGTGTGTGTGATAGAGGGAAAGTGTGAGTGTGTGTGTATGAGAGAGGGGGTGAGTGAGTGTGTGTCTGGCTCACTCCCAGTCTCAGGATCCTCAGTCACCCTCATCCCTACACACCAACACATACTCTCAGCCACTCTCACACTGCGTGAGGATGAGTGAGTAAACAGCCTGAGACTGGGAGTGAGCCAGACACATACACTTTCACCCTCTTATACTCTAATGGTCATTTTTATTAGTTACTCTTTTTTAAAAAATCAATTTATTGCTTTGGCATTGCTTTGTTTACGCTCAGCAAGTTATTTCTTTTCTTCATACTCAAAATTTTGTTGTAAATTCAGGGACTGAAATCTGCTCATCGGTCTCTTGATTGAGAAAAAATGAGATTGTGCCCCTCCCTCCCCAGCTCCCCATGCAAAAAAGTTGGACAAGCCTGCATTAGGACAGAGAGAGGCTGAAATGGGCAGCAGTGACAGATGGAATTTAATTCCGAGACATGTGAGGTGATGCATTTTGGCAGAAGTGATAGAGAGAAGCAGTATAGACTCAATGTCACAGTTCTAACAAATGTGCAGGGACAGAGGGACCTGGGTGGGTGGTTTGTGTACATAGATCCTTCAAGTTGGCAGGACATATTGAGAGAATAATTAGCAAAGCATATGTGATCTTGGGTTTCATAAAAAGAGGTATTGAATACAATAGGAGGGAAAATATGCTGAATCTTTTGTTAAACTTTGGTTAGGCCACAACTGGAGCATTGCATCCAGTTCTAGTCACAACATTTTAGGAAGGATGTGAAGGTTCTTGAGAGGTTGCAGAGGGGATTTATCAGAATAGTTCCAGGGAGAAGGGATTTTAGCCACAAGGTTATGTTGGAGAACCTGGGAATGCTCTCTATGGGGAAAAGGAGATTGAGGGGGATTTGACAGAAGTGTACACGGTGATAACAAGCTTGGAAAAGGCTGTTCCCATTGACTGATTGTACAGGGACTAGGGGACACAGATTTAAAACTTTGGGGGAATGTGAGGAAGAACTCTTTTACACAGCAAGTGGTAATGGCCTGGAACTCACTGTTGGCAAAGGTGGTGGAAATGGAGATGATCAATGATTTCAAAGGGAATTATAGGGGTATCAGAAGGAAATAAACTACCAGCCCATGGGGATACAGATGGGAATGAGACTGACTGGATTGATCTACAACGAGCCAGTATCTACTCAGTGGGCCAAGTCATCTCCTTTTGTGATATATAAATGACTCTATGATTCTTGATATCATGTGGAGTGAATCAAATTGGCTAAAGACCAATAACCGTGATGTTGGGGACTTAGGAGGAGGCTGAGATGAATTGTCCATTTGACACTTCTAGCTGAAGATAATTGCAAATGCCTTGTCTTTTGCAAGATTGTCCTGCACTCTCACATCATTGATGGGGATATTTGTGGAGCCTCATCTTCCAGATAGTTTTTTTAATTGTCCACTACTATTCACAACTTGATGTGCAGAGCTTAGATCTGATCCATTGACTGTGGAATTGCTTAGCTCTGTCTATCTTATGCTACTCCTGCTGTTTAACATGCATGTGGTCCTGTGTTGTAGCTTCAACAGGTCCACTGCTGCTAATACTGTCAAGCACAGATGCATCAGCTGCAGGTACATTGGTGAGGATAGGTTTAGCAGGTGTTTCCCTCTTGTTGGTTCCCTCAACACCTGCCACAGACCCAGTCTGGTGGATATATCCTTAAGGACTTGACCTTCTCAGTCTGTAGTGGAACCACAGAGCCACTCTTGGTGATAGACATTGAGATCCCCTCACCCAGAGTACATTCTGTGCCCTTGGCTCTCTAAGTGCTTCTTCCAAGTAGTGTTCAACATGGAGGAGCACGGATTCATCAGCTAAGGGATATGATAGGTGAGCAGGAGGTTTCCTTGATTCATGGCAGTAGGTCAAACATGAGCAATGTTGAGGGCTCCCAGGGTTACTCCTTCCCAACTGTATACCTTATGCTGCCATCTCTAGATTTTCTTCCCTAAAAGACATTTGTGAACTATTTGGACTTTTTCTCTGTAACCTTTCTATGGCCTTAAATCATTCATGAGATGTGGTGCCCAGAATTGTCCACAATACACCAAATGAGGCCTAACCAGTGATTTACAGAGTGCTGACATGATGGCTCTGCTTCTACATTCTATTCCTTTAATTAATAACCCAACTAATTCATATGCTTACTTAACCATCGTCTCACCTTTAATGATCTGTGGATATGGACATCAAGGTCTTTGTACATCTATGTCAAAACCATATGTTTTATAGCATCCTGTCTTTCCACTGTTGCCATCCCAAAATGATCAGGAAGGGGCGTGTAGGGAGACAGGCAAAGATGTTGGAGTGAGACGGAGAGCGAGTGAGTAGTGAATTTGGCTTTTGTGGGAATCCAATGCACGAGGAAAGATGTGTAGTGTACATAGGAATTATTCTAAGTCAGGAACAGGAGCAGCTGAGCAGTAATGGACCTGAGTGTAAATCTCACCTTTGGAGTCGAGTTTGAAAAAAAAAAATTGAATAACGACATTACAGGAAAAGCATAAGTTCATTGGCTGGTAAGAAACTGCTGTTAGGGAGTGTCTTTAAATAGCTGTAAATTAGAAAAGTGAATTATTTTTTTAAAAAGTAGCTACTTGGATTTGAGTAAGAAAAGCTAGGAATAAGAGGAAGTCAGGGCCAGTATTGTAAAGTAATATAAGTAAACCAAAGCAAAATAAAGTTAATGTAAGGGAAATAAAGTTAAGACATGGCAGGGCAGCGTGGTCATGTGGAATGCATGTCCTATAATATTGGGAAGCTGTGGACATTACTGGTGACCTAGACAGCCACTTGTGCAGGAAATGCTACCAGCTTCAGAAACTTGAGCTCTGGGTTTCGGAGTTTGAGCAGTGGCTGGAGTCACTGTGATGCATCTGTGTGGCTGAGAGCATGTGGACAGTGTGTTCAGAGAGGTGGTCACACCATGGGCCATGAGCACGCAGGCAGAAAGGGGATAAGTGACCACCAGGCAGTCCAAGAGAGCCAGGCAGGTAATGCAGGAGTTCCTTGGGGTCCTGTTTGTTCATCAGTTTTCCATATGGATACAGGTGAGGGTGTTGTTTCCGCAGAGGAGAGCAGTCAGGGCCAGGTTAGTGGCACCACTAGCTGCTCAGCTGTACAGGAGGAAAGGAAGAAGAAAGGAAGAATAATAGTGATATGGTGAAGAGACCATAAGACCATAAGGCATAGGAGCAGAACGTAGGCCATTCGGCCCATCAAATCTGCTCTGCCATTCAATCATGGCTGATAAGTTTCTCAACCCCATTCTCCCGCCTTCTCCCCGTAACCTTTGATCTCCTTACCAATCAAGAACCTATCTATCTCGGTCTTAAATACACTCAATGACAAGAGATGAGCATTTCTGCGGCCGTAGACATGGCTCTAGGATGGTATGTTGCCTCCCTGGTGCCAGGGTCAAGGATGTCACGGAGCGGCTGCAGGATATTCTTCTGGGGGAGGGTGAACAGCCAGAGGTTACGGTCCACTTTGCTACCAATGGCTTGGGTAGGAAGGGGGATGCGGTCCTGCAGACAGGATTTAGGGAGCTTGGTAGAAAATTAGCAAGCAAGATCTCAAAAGTGGTAATCTCTAGTTTACCCCCAGTGCCACGTGCCAGTGAGTACAGAAATGGGAGGAGAAGGCAGATGAATGGGTGGCTGGAAAGCTGGTACAGGAGGGAGGGCTTTAGGTTCCTGGGATACTAGGACTGGCTCTGAGGGAGATGGCACCTGTACAAGCCGGACAGTTTACACCTGAACAGAGCTGGGACTGAGTTCCTTGTGAGGTGTTTTGCTAGTGCTGTTGGTGGGCCTTCAAACTAACTCAGTAGGGGCGTGGGAATCAAGGCACAATATTAGAGAGTAATACCAAGGTGCACAAAATACTGGGAGAGACAGATAGCACCAGAATAGAGAATAGTAAGTTAATAGGCAGAGTTGGAGTAAGGGAGAAAGTAATGAAGTCTAAATCAGAGTTATACTGCATGTGTGGCGAATGCACAGAGTACAGTAAAGGAGATTGGGGAGTTACAGGTGCAGATTGCCATGCAGAATTATGATGTTGTGGTGATAAAAGAGACCTGGCTCAAAGAAGGGCAGGATTGGGTGTTAAATATTCCTGGGTACTAGGTGTTCAGGAAAGATAGGTCAGGAAGGAAAGCAGGAGGGGTGGCAGTATTGGTTAAGGAGAGCATTGCCGTGCTGGAGAAAGAGGATGTCCCAGAGGGTTCAAGGACAGGATCAATTTGGCTAGAGCTAAGGAACAAAAAAGGTGCAATTACATTGCTCGGTGTAGTCTACAGGCCACCAAATAGTGAGAAGGATGTAGAGGAACAAATCTGCAGGGAAATTACAGAGAGATGCACATTATAGAGTAGTTAGAATGTGGGACTTTAATGGCCTGAATATAGACTAGGATAGTGATAGTACAAAGGGCAGAGATGGACAAGATTTCCTCGAGTGCGTTCAGGAGAATTTTCTACAGCAGTGTGTGTCCAGTCCAACAAACACTGCTAGACCTGGCTCTTGGAAATGAGGTGGGCCAAGTAGCTCAAGTGTTAGTAGGGTATCATTTAGGAGGCAGTGAGCATTGCATCATAAGTTTTATGATGATGGTAGAAAAGGACAATGGATAATCCAAAGTACGAATAATTAACTGGGGGAGAGCCAACTTCAATGGGGCAAGAACGAAGTTGAATAGACTGGAACCAAGGGTTAGTGGAATAAACTGTAGCTGATCAATGAAGAAATGGTTTGGGCACAGTGAAGGTACATTCCCTCAAAAGGGAAAAGCAGGGCAAACAAATCCAGAGCTCCCTGGGTGAAAAAGGAGATAAAAGTTAAGATAGAGAAGAAAAAGTGTGCTTATGACAGGTGTCTGGTAGAAGATACAATTCAGAACCAAGCTGAATACAGAAGGTTCAGAGGGGAGAAGCAAAAAAGAGAATTGAAGAGGGATTATGAGAAAAGACAAACGGTCAACATAAAAAGGAATCCCAAAGTCTTCTATAGGCACAAAAATAGTAAGAGGGTGGTAAAAGGAGGAGCAGGGCCGTTGGGACTGAAAAGGGGGTTTTCATGTAGATACTGAGGACATGACTGAGGTGTTAATCAAATACTTTGCGTCCATCTTTACCAAGGAAGCAGATGCTACGGAGGTCATGGCACCAGAGGAGGAAACTCTGTCACTAAAAGGGTTCAAAATTGTTAAGGACGAGGTATTGGATAAACTGTCAATACTTAAAGTTGATAAGGCACTGGGACCGGATGAGATGCATCCAAGGATATCGAAGGAAGTGAGAGTGGAAATTGCAGGGGCACTGGCCATAATCTTTTAGCCTGCCCGAGACTGAGGTGAGGTGCCAGTGTTCTGGAGAAATGCAATATTACGCTCTTGTTCAAAAAGGTTGTAAGGATAAGCCCAGCAGTTACAGACCAATCAATTTAACTTCAGTGGTGGGGAACATTCTAGAAACAATTATTCAGGATAGAATTAATAGGCATATGGAAAAACATAGTTGATTAGGAAGAGCCAGCATGGATTTCTTAAGGTCAAATTGTGTTTAACTAGCTTGCTGAAGCTTTTTGAAGAGGTAACAGAGAGGGTTGATGAGGGTAATGCTGTTGATATGGTGTACATGGACTTCCAAAAGACACTTGATACAGTGCCACACAACAGTCTTGTGAGAAAAGTTAAAGCTCACAGAATAAAAGGGACAGTAGCAACGTGGATACAAAATTGGCTGAGTAATAGTTAATGGTTAATGGATATTTTTCAGGCTGGAGGAAGGTTTGTGGTGGAGTTCCCCAGGTGTCATATTGGGACTCTTGCTTTTCCTGGCAAAAATTAATGATCTAGATACTGGTGTGCAGGGGACAATTTCAAAGTTTGCTGATGATACAAAACTTAGGAATGTTGTAAACTGTGAGGAGAACAGTGCAGAACTTCAAAATGACTTAGACAAGTTGTTGGAGGGGTCAGATGAAGTTAAAAGCAGTGAAGTGTGAGGTGATTCATTTGGCAGGAAGAATCTGGAGAGAGAATATAAAATAAGGGTAACAATTCTAAAAGGGGTGCAGGAGTAGAAGGATCTGGGTGTATATGTGCATAAGTCATTACACGTGGCAGGACAGGTGGAGAGAGCAGTTTATAAAGCATACAGCATCCTAGGCTTTATTAACAGGGGCATAGAGTTCAGGAGCAGGGAGGTTGTGCTGGACTTTTATAGGACACTAGTTAGACCTCAGTTGGAATATTGTGTACTGTTCTGGGCACCATATTATAGAAAGGATGTGAATACATTGGAGAGAGTACAGAAAAGGTTTACATTAATGGTTCCATGGATGAGAAACTTCAGCTTTGAGGATAGATTAGAGAAGTTGGGACTGTTTTCCTTGGAGAGGAGAAGGCTAAGAGGAGCCTTGAAAGAAGTTTTCAAAATCATGAGGGGGCTGGACAGAGTAAATAGGGAGACACTGTTCCCACTCATGAGAGGATCAAAAATGAGAGGACACAGATTTAAAGTGATTTGCAAAAGAAGCAAATGTGACATGAGAAAAAACTTTCTCACTCAGCAAGTGGTTCTGGTCTGGAATGCACGGCCTGGAAGTGTGGTGGAGGCAGGTTCAATTGTGGCATTCAAGAGGACATTAGATGATTATTTAAGTAGAAACAATGTGCAGGGTTACGGGGAAGAGGCAGGAGAACGGCACTGAGTCAGTGTTCACTCGGAGAGCCGGTGCAGACACAATGGGCTGAATGGCCTCCTTCTGTACATTAACAATTGTGTGAAGTGCCTCAGCACACATTGCTCTGTGCTGAACTCCATCTACCACATTTCTGCCCATTTCACCATTCTGTCCTATCTCACCCTGAAGCCTATGACTATTCTCATTTAGTATGTGCTACTTTGCCAAGTTTCATATCATCTGCAATGCTGCGGATTCAGGAAATCTGATTTATAAGAAGAATGAAAGCAGAAAATGCAGGTCACAAAAGTCAGCAATCAGAAACATTCACTCTGTTTCCCCTTTTCACAGATGCTGCCAGATCTGCTGAGTATTTCCAGCATTTGCTGTTTTTATTCCCTTTACCCGAATCTAGGTTGCTCATTAAATTGTAAACAGTTATGGACCTAAAATAGACCCTTAGGGAATATCACAGCAAACCACCTGCTAGCATAGAAAACAGCTATTCCCCATCCTATGGGCCAAAATTCTACAGCCACGTCATGGTGGGAAAAGGGCTGTGAAATGTGGCAAGCCCCATTCAAAACTCCACTGACTGTGGTGGGACCGTAAAATCCCGCTGGTGTAAAATTCTGCCCCGTTTCTGTCATGGGTCGAATTTTGAATCCATACTGACACTTTCCACTTTATCCTGTGGGCTTTTATCTACCTAACAATCCTTTGGTGTGACATTTTGTCAAATGCCTCCCTAAAGTTCATCTATTGCACTACCTTGATCAACCTTTTTCTGCTCTCTCATCAGAGGATTCTCACGAAAGGATGCAATCAAGTTAGTCGGACACAATTTGCCTTTAACATGATTAATCCATAATCTTTAACGCAATTAATCCATAATCATTAACGTGATTAATCCATAATCTTTAATGTGATTAATCCATAATCTTTAACATGATTAATTCATAATCTTTAATGTGATCAATCCATAATATTTAACATGATTAATCCATAATCTTTAACACGATTAATTCATAATCTTTAACACGATTAATCTATAATCTTTAACACAATTAATCTATAATCTTTAATGCGATCAATCCATAATCTTTAACGTGATTAATCCATAATCTTTAACGTGATTAATCCATAATCTTTAACATGATTAATTCATAATCTTTAACGTGATCAATCCATAATATTTAACGTGATTAATCCATAATCTTTAACACGATTAATTCGTAATCTTTAACACGATTAATCTATAATCTTTAACATAATTAATCTATAATCTTTAATGCGATCAATCCATAATCTTTAATGTGATTAATCCACAATCTTTAATGTGATGAATTCATAATCTTTAACGTGATTAATTCATAATCTTTAACATGATTAATCTATAATCTTTAATGTGATTAATCCATAATCTTTAACACAATTAATTCATAATCTTTAACGTGATTAATCCATAATCTTTAACATGATTAATTCATAATCTTTAACATTATTAATCCATAATCTTTAACACGATTAATTCATAATCTTTAACACGATTAATTCATAATCTTTAACACGATTAATTCATAATCTTTAACATGATTAATCCATAATCTTTAATGTGATTAATTCATAATCTTTAACGTGATTAAACTATAATCTATAACATGATTAATTCATAATCTTTAACGTGATCAATCCATAATCTTTAACGTGATTGATCCGTAATCTTTAACATGATTAATCCATAATCGTTAACATGATTAATTCATAATCTTTAACATGATTAATCCATAATCTTTAACACGATTAATTCATAATCTTTAACACGATTAATTCATAATCTTTAACATGATTAATCCATAATCTTTAACGTGATTAATTCATAATATTTAACGTGACTAAACTATAATATATAACATGATTAATTCATAATCTTTAACATGATTAATTCATAATCTTTAATGTGATTGATCCATAATCTTTAACATGATTAATCCATAATCTTTAACATGATTAATCCATAATCTTTAACACGATTAATCCATAATCTTTAACATGATTAATTCATAATCTTTAACATGATTAATCCATAATCTTTAACATGATTAATTCATAATCTTTAACGTGATTAATTCATAATCTTTAACGTGATTAAACTATAATCTATAACATGATTAATTCGTAATCTTTAACATGATTAATTCATAATCTTTAACGTGATCAATCCATAATCTTTAACGTGATTGATCCATAATCTTTAACATGATTAATCTATAATCTTTAACGTGATTAATTCATGATCTTTAACACGATTAATCCATAATCTTTAACATGATTAATCCATAATCTTTAACACGATTAATTCATAATCTTTAACACGATTAATTCATAATCTTTAACACAATTAATCTATAATCTTTAATGTGATCAATCCATAATCTTTAACATGATTAATCCATAATCTTTAACGTGATTAATTCATAATCTTTAACGTGATTAATTCATAATCTTTAACATGATCAATCTATAATCTTTAATGTGATTAATCCATAATCTTTAACACGATTAATCCATAATCTTTAACGCAATTAATCCATAATCATTAACGTGATTAATCCATAATCTTTAATGTGATTTATCCATAATCTTTAACATGATTAATTCATAATCTTTAACGTGATCAATCCATAATATTTAACGTGATTAATCCATAATCTTTAACACGATTAATTCATAATCTTTAACACGATTAATCTATAATCTTTAACACAATTAATCTATAATCTTTAATGCGTTCAATCCATAATCTTTAACGTGATTAATCCATAATCTTTAATGTGATTAATCCATAATCTTTAACATGATTAATTCATAATCTTTAACATGATCAATCCATAATATTTAACGTGATTAATCCATAATCTTTAACACGATTAATTCATAATCTTTAACACGATTAATCTATAATCTTTAACACAATTAATCTATAATCTTTAATGCGATCAATCCATAATCTTTAACGTGATTAATCCATAATCTTTAACGTGATTAATTCATAATCTTTAACGTGATTAATTCATAATCTTTAACATGATTAATCTATAATCTTTAATGTGATTAATCCATAATCTTTAACAGGACTAATTCATAATCTAATGTGATTAATCCATAATCTTTAACATGATTAATTCATAATATTTAACGTGATTAATTCATAATCTTTAACATGATTAATCCATAATCTTTAACATGATTAATTCATAATCTTTAACATGATTAATCCATAATCTTTAACACGATTAATTCATAATCTTTAACACTATTAATCTATAATCTTTAACACAATTAATCTATAATCTTTAATGCGATCAATCCATAATCTTTAACGTGATTAATCCATAATCTTTAATGTGATTAATTCATAATCTTTAACGTGATTAATTCATAATCTTTAACATGATTAATCTATAATCTTTAATGTGATTAATCCATAATCTTTAACACGATTAATTCATAATCTTTAACGTGATTAATCCATAATCTTTAACATGATTAATTCATAATATTTAACGTGATTAATTCATAATCTTTAACATGATTAATCCATAATCTTTAACATGATTAATTCATAAACTTTAACATTATTAATCCATAATCTTTAATACAATTAATTCATAATCTTTAACATGATTAATCCATTATCTTTAACATGATTAATTCATAATCTTTAACGTGATTAATTCATAATCTTTAACGTGATTAAACTATAATCTATAACATGATTAATTCATAATCTTTAACATGATTAATTCATAAATTTTAACATGATCAATCCATAATCTTTAACGTGATTAATCCATAATCTTTAACGTGATTAATTCATAATCTTTAACGTGATTAATTCATAATCTTTAACACGATTAATCCATAATCTTTAACATGATTAATCCATAATCTTTAACACGATTAATTCATAATCTTTAACGTGATTAATCCATAATCTTTAACATGATTAATCCATAATCTTTAACGTGATTAATTCATAATCTTTAACACGATTAATCCATAATCTTTAACATGATTAATTCATAATCTTTAACATGATTAATTCATAATCTTTAATGTGATTAATCCATAATCTTTCATATGATTAATTCATAATCTTTAATGTGATCAATCCATAATCTTTAACATGATTAATCCATAATCTTTAGCGTGATTAATCCATAATCTTTAACGTGATTAATCCATAATCTTTAACATGATTAATTCATAATATTTAACGTGATTAATTCATAATCTTTAACGTGATTAATCCATAATCTTTAACATGATTAATTCATAATATTTAACGTGATTAATTCATAATCTTTAACATGATTAATCCATAATCTTTAACATGATTAATTCATAAACTTTAACATTATTAATCCATAATCTTTAACACGATTAATTCATAATCTTTAACATGATTAATCCATAATCTTTAACATGATTAATTCATAATCTTTAACGTGATTAATTGATAATCTTTAACGTGATTAAACTATAATCTATAACATGATTAATTCATAATCTTTAACATGATTAATTCATAAATTTTAACATGATCAATCCATAATCTTTAACGTGATTAATCCATAATCTTTAACATGATTAATCCATAATCTTTAACGTGATTAATTCATAATCTTTAACACGATTAATCCATAATCTTTAACATGATTAATCCATAATCTTTAACACGGTTAATTCATAATCTTTAACGTGATTAATCCATAATCTTTAACATGATTAATTCATAATCTTTAACATGATTAATTCATAATCTTTAATGTGATTAATCCATAATCTTTCATATGATTAATTCATAATCTTTAATGTGATCAATCCATAATCTTTAATGTGATTAATCCATAATCTTTAACATGATTAATCCATAATCTTTAGCGTGATTAATCCATAATCTTTAACGTGATTAATCCATAATCTTTAACATGATTAATTCATAATATTTAACGTGATTAATTCATAATCTTTAATGTGATCAATCCATAATCTTTAACATGATTAATCCATAATCTTTAGCGTGATTAATCCATAATCTTTAACGTGATTAATCCATAATCTTTAACATGATTAATTCATAATATTTAACGTGATTAATTCATAATCTTTAACGTGATTAATCCATAATCTTTAACATGATTAATTCATAATATTTAACGTGATTAATTCATAATCTTTAACATGATTAATCCATAATCTTTAACATGATTAATTCATAAACTTTAACATTATTAATCCATAATCTTTAACACGATTAATTCATAATCTTTAACATGATTAATCCATAATCTTTAACATGATTAATTCATAATCTTTAACGTGATTAATTGATAATCTTTAACGTGATTAAACTATAATCTATAACATGATTAATTCATAATCTTTAACATGATTAATTCATAAATTTTAACATGATCAATCCATAATCTTTAACGTGATTAATCCATAATCTTTAACATGATTAATCCATAATCTTTAACGTGATTAATTCATAATCTTTAACACGATTAATCCATAATCTTTAACATGATTAATCCCTAATCTTTAACACGGTTAATTCATAATCTTTAACGTGATTAATCCATAATCTTTAACATGATTAATTCATAATCTTTAACATGATTAATTCATAATCTTTAATGTGATTAATCCATAATCTTTCATATGATTAATTCATAATCTTTAATGTGATCAATCCATAATCTTTAATGTGATTAATCCATAATCTTTAACATGATTAATCCATAATCTTTAGTGTGATTAATCCATAATCTTTAACGTGATTAATCCATAATCTTTAACATGATTAATTCATAATATTTAACGTGATTAATTCATAATCTTTAACGTGATTAATCCATAATCTTTAACATGATTAATTCATAATCTTTAACATGATTAATTCATAATCTTTAACATGATTAATTCATAAATTTTAACATGATCAATCCATAATTTTTAACGTGATTAATTCATAATCTTTAACAAGATTAATCCATAATCTTTAACATGATTAATCCATAATCTTTAACACGATTAATTCATAATCTTTAACGTGATTAATCCATAATCTTTAACATGATTAATTCATAATCTTTAACATGATTAATTCATAATCTTTATTGTGATTAATCCATAATCTTTAATATGATTAATTCATAATCTTTAATGTGATCAATCCATAATCTTTAACGTGATTAATCCATAACCTTTAGCGTGATTAATCCATAATCTTTAACGTGATTAATCCATAATCTTTAACATGATTAATCCATAAGCTTTAACGTGATTAATCCATAATCTTTAATGTGTTTAATCCATAATCTTTAGCAGAGCAACAGGCGACCCTGTAGAAAACGATACTGCTCATTCACCTCAGTCCCCCCAAAGTGAAGATCACCAAGTGCACGTTGCCTGTGTGTCGTTGTGAAACACGTTGACGTGCTTTCCCGTTGACATGGATGGATGATCCGGCGGGGGTCCAGAGCCTGGCAGGATGGCCTTTTAATGAGATGCTGATGTATTACAATGAACTCCCTACTGACTATTGGCTAGAAAAATGGCCTGCCATTGGCAGGCTGAGTGGACGATCATGACCTACCTGCCTTCTGTCCTCATGAACCAAGTCCCATCATACTGTCCGCACCTGCCACCTATCATGCCTGCTGCCAGCGGGCATGGAAAATTCTGCCCTTTATTTTGTCCCTGACAATGGTTTCCAATATCTTCTCCATCACTGATGTTAGGCTGTCTAACCTATAGTTTCCTGGTTTGTCCCTCCCCCTGTTCTTGATGACTGGTATGAAAAAGTTTCCAGTCCTCAGGCACTGCTCCTGTTATCCAATGAGGATTGGAAGTTTGTGACCAATATCTCTGCTATTTCTACTTTTGCTTCTTTTGACAGCTTGAGGTGTATTTCATTTGGGCCAAGTTGCAGTAAAGCTAATCTTTTTAGTACTTCTTCTCTATCCATTATTACCCTGTCTATCTCCTCTTTTAGTGCAACCTTTACAATATTCATTTCTTTTGTCAAGACAGATGCAAACAGATGGAAAGTTTTAATTTAAAACTTTAGCCGTGCCCTCCATCTTTACATGAAGATTTTCCTTTGGATCCTTAATAAGGCCAACTTTTTTTTCTCAGTTTTATATGTTATAAAATGGTTTAGGATTCAATTTAATGTTACCTATTAATTTTTCTCAATCTCTTTGTTTCTCATATTAACTTTATCCCTCCTGAACTTTCCATAATCCTCTTGGATATTAATTGAATTTTTCTTCTAACATTTACCATACTTAAAATAAAATAGAAAAAAGAGAAGCCTATGTCATCCAGGTCACATTAGCTTTGATGATCTATCTTTTCCCTTCAAAAGAAATTTGCCTAGTTCATCCCTTCACTATCTCTTCTCTGCCCTTAAATGCTCTGTTGCTGCTTGACACTGCAATTGTCTTTTCCCTGCACTTATCCCACTTTTTTCCTGAACCCAGATCCATATGAACATATGGATCAGGAACAAGAGTAGGTCATTTGGCCTGTTGAACCCGCTCCACCATTTAATAAGATCATGACTGATATCATCAATGCCCCAACTCCACATTCCAACTTACTGTCAATAACCTTTGACGTCCTTGTTAGTCAAGAATCTATCTACCTCTGCCTAAAAAATATTCAATGACCCTGCCTCTACCACTCTCTGGGGAAGAGAGTTCCAAAGACTCACAACCTTCTGAGAGAAAACAAATCTCCTCATCGCCACCTTAAATGGAAGACGCCTTATTTTTAAGCTTTATCCCCTAGTTCTAGTCTCTTGCACAAGGGGAAACATCCTTTATGCATCCGCTCTGTCAAGTCCCCTCAGGATCTTGTATGTTTCAATAAGATCACCTCATTCTTCTAAACTCTAAAGGATACAGGTCCTACCTTTCCTCATAAGATAATCTCCCTCATAGCCCCATCCCAGGAATCAGGCGAGTGAGTCTTCTCTGAACTGCTTCTAATGCATTTATATCCTTTCTTATAAAAGGAGACCAAAACTGTATTCAGTGCTCCAGATGTGGTCTCATCGAAGTCCTATACAACCGAAGCAAAACTTCCCAATTTTATATTCCATTCCCCTCGTAGTAAATGCCAACATTCAATTTGCCTTCCTAATTACTTGCTGTACCTGCATACTAACTTTGTGATTCAAGTATTAGGACACCCAAATTTCTCTGTACCTCAGAATTATGCAATCTCTCACCATTTAAATAATATGCCACTTTTCTTTTCTTCCTGCCAAAGTGGACAAGTTCACATTTTTCCACATTATACTCCATCTGCCAAATTTTTGCTCATTCACTTAACCTATATACATCTCTTTGCCGACTCCTTATGTCCAGCACTGCTTCCTTCCTTGCTGGGCTAACAACACACTGATAAAAAATTCTCACACACATTTCAAGAATTCCTCCTTTGCTTTTTCTTTTACACTGTATTGTCACAGTCTATATTAGGATAACTGGACTCCCCTTATAACTTACTCTTGGTAGACGTGACAAAAGTATGATAATTTTTACATTTTTATGTTTATTGTGAAGTTGTTTTATGGGGGTAAGTATAGATGGTTCTGTCTGTGTGACTTAATTACATTTGGAGTCAAGCAGGCTGCAAGCTTGAAGTCATCAAAAGAAGCTAGGTGTAGAAAATGTGCTAGACATGCTAATGAGTAAACATGGATGCTGGCCTAGCATGTAAGGTGCGAAGGAAATTTGAATTTTTAGATAACTGAAGGGATTGTTTGGATTTCAAACTGGTCTTTGTTTACAACTAGCCAGATAAGCAAGGCTAAGGAGCGAATTTATTTTTCCCAAACATGAAAGTTATTATATTACGAGGAAGATATAAGGTGGGATTTTCTGCACCCGCCCGCTGCTACGATCTTTTGGTCCTGCCGCAAGTCAATGGACTTCTGGCTGGGGTGCTGCCTTGCCCATGGTGGGTCCCAGCCATAATTTCAAAGACATATGGAATAATAGAATTTACATATTGAAGAAAAAGAAACATATATGAAGGAGAATGAAAGGCTGTGTAAGGAGGGCCATGTAAAATCTAACAGGAATGTTTGAAACAGATTTCAAGAAGCTTCCAACCATTTACGCATAAGTCTGCTATGTAGAGTAACTGAAGTTTGGGAAAATTATTTTGAATTTCACTGTGAAGTGGGAATTGTGTTAGCTTGCTGGTTCTGTTTTAAATATAAAATCTGTTTTGGACCGTTGCCTTAAAGGGAGTGTATAACTGCCATGTCATAACAGTAGTACAAAACTTGAGGATTGTTGAAAAAAGAGACATACCGTCAAAGCTTTTCATCTTGCACTCATCAGGACAGATTCACAAGAACACCAAACCTCAAAGGGAACAACAATTTATATTGCATGAGAAGAGGGTGTTGATTGGTTGGCAAGTGGACCATGATTGGTAGAGGCATTGCCATGGAGAATGCACCAAGGAACAGTTAACTGCCAAGCTTTTGTTGAAATTCAAACTAGGCCGGTTGACCCTGATTATTCAAGGCATTGCCAGGCAAATGAACCACGGAATGCCTGTCTCCCAAGCTTTCATTTAGTTCATAAAGGTGCAATGTGTGGATATGTCAATCCTGTTTGCAAAGGAAAGGGCCCTATGTGTGAATATAAGTAGCTTCCAGCACATGTAAGTGAGCCACACTGTGAGTCTGACTGATAATCTTAAATTGGTTGTTACTGCAATTTTTAGCACAACCAGGCTTGTTTGGTAAATTTTGTCCAATTGCAGAATCACATCAAATATTGGACACAATGTTCTGAGTTTTGCATGCTTGGGCTAATTGAGTACGGTCAATATTTTGGCTGCTGTGAACAGCTGAAGGGACTTGCTGTTTGATATGATCCATCAGTCAACAGGACATATGGCCTACAATAGCAGGCATCACACTACCACTGAAATTCATATACCACATTATTCATTTGTGTGGTAGGCAGAACATCTTTTTGGCTTGATGGCAGCATCCTGTTAGCAGAGAACATCACTCATGTTGCCACTGCATAGTAGCAGCGTGAAATGGTTAGCTTCACCTGTTGATCAAATTTTTGAGGCTCCTTAATCTTCCAGGGTATTCTGACTGGGAACCTTTCAGGACTGAATGTGGTGACCTTAGATCCATTCATGAGTTTGCACAATATTCAGTTAGCAACATCTGACTGGAGTAGCCATTATCCCACAGTATAGCTTTGATCCACCCTACTTCAGCAACAAGCTTGCATGGTGAGCAAGTGGCTTGGGTCCTATTTATAAATTCTAGGTATTCTTGTGAAGCTGCCCTGATGAGTGTTAAACAAGAAGCTTCAACAGTATGTCTCTTTTTTTCAGCAATAACTTACTCTATTTCTCTATTTTGTCTGTAAATTTCCCCCCCAGCCCATCCCTTTCCCTGTATTTGGTGGCCTATTGTATACACACAGCAATGTCATAATTCCTCTATTATGCCATAATTCTAAGCAAATGGATTCTGTTTTTAACTCAAGTGCATATCTCTCCAGTGCTATGATAGTTTATTTGATCAATATTGCCAACCCTTCCCTTCTTTTCCTTTCATATCTGTACTGAATACATTATTAAACATATTATTTATTGTTGCTATTTATTATTGTATTATTATTTATTAGTGAATGCTCATTCCTCCTCTTGTTTAGACCACATCTCTGCTATTGCAACTATTTCATCAGTTCATCACACGGCTACTTGTGCCTTTGTTCACCAAACTCATCAACCATGCTTCAGTTATTTACACCAATGCACTCTGAATCCATCTTAGTCTGCCTTGCATTTCCTCCTATCCAATCCCTCCTATTTCTGAACTACTCTTTATTCTTATGCTGTTTGCCTGGTCTCAGTCATCTGCACAACTTTTATTCCCTTTGAATATTCATATAAATGCAAGTTATTGTTGAGCATGCTATTAACCTCCAAAGAGTGGGAATATAGGGGAGCAGATATTTTAATATATTGGAAAATCATTTGAGGAACAACAGCAGCATAGCCCTTCCTGAGATTCAGAAACTGTGCCAGAATAATGGAGGATTGCAATTGCAACACTTATAACTGGAAAGGGAGAAAATGAAAAACCAGGAAACTGTAGATCAATCACCCTGACATTGGAAAGCTTCCAGGGGTCACAATTGTACTTTTGTCATAACCTGGGATAATTAAAGACAGTCAGCATTGATTTATAGAAGAGAAGTCGGGTCTGACAATTCTAAGTGTACCTTGAGGAAATTACAGTGTGTTAATAAAGGAAATGCAGTGGATGTAGTGAATTTCCAGAGGCATTCAATGTGATGCCACCTGGGAAGCTTGTTGATCAATTTATTAATACATTAAAGGGAATGTCACCACATAGATAGGGAGTGAATTAAAAGAACAGAAAGCGGTTGCATTGAATGGATGGTTTTCAGATTGAAGAGATGCGAATTGAAATTTCACCAAAAATCAGGGTTGTGATCATTGTTTGTGAAATATAAAAATAGTCCAGTTAAAGTGGGTGCAAAGCAACATTTTAGATAACAAAACAAGCAGTATTTCTATGAAGTTGACTAAGTGAATTCAGGAGCACTGAGCATAGTAATGCCAAAGGCAATTTAATGAAGAGAAATGCGAAATGATACATTGCAGGAGGAAGAATAAGGCGAGGAAACGTATACTGAATAGTAAAAAGTAGAAGAACCAAAAAGCCTTAGGCATTCAAATACACAAATCTTTAAATGCAAGGGATTGGGTATGCAGGTTCACCGATCAGTGATGGTAGTGAGGCAGCTAAGTAAGGCCATTGACAAAACAAATAAAGCAGTTCATTACTAGAAGAATAGAAGTGAAAAGCAGAGAGGTTATGTCAAACCTTTAGATGAACTTGGTGAAAACACATTTAAGAGTATTGTGTATAGTTCTGGCCTCCTTCTGTATACCCTAATGTATCCATTCTCTGTACTCATTCTCTACACAAGAACACAAAGGTATGAATAGGAGCAGACCTTATGGCCCTTTGAGCCATGATCAATATGATCATGGCTGATCCTGGGTGTCAAATCCACTTTCTGCCCACTCCCTTGATTCACTTAGACACCCAAAATATTCCTAACCCTGTCTTAAACGTATTCAATGTTGGACCATCCACAATCCTTGTGGTTGAGAATTCCAAAGATTCACTACCCTTTGAGTGAAGTAGTTTTTTTTCAATTCAGTCCTAAATGATTGGCCCATTGTCCCGAGACTGTACCTCCACATTTTAGATTTCCCAGAAACAATCTCAGTATCTACTCTTTCAAGCCCCTTCAGAATCTCGTTTCAATGAGATTACCTCCCATTCTTCTAAACTGTAGAGATGATGGGCAACATTTTCCCCCTGTTGGGGGGGATATGTGGGAGCGGGCACGGGTGGGTGCGTTCCTGATTGGCACCCCCGGTCGTGGGGGGGGGGGGGGGGTGGCGTGCCACCATTTTACGTGGAGGGGGGGCCAATTAAGGCCCGCCCAACATGACATCCACTCGGAAGCACTGTGTGCTTCTTGTGTGGGGAATGGGTGGGAAAGAACGCTCAGATCTCCCTGACAAAGTGCCACCCCAGGGAGATCACTGGAAGTTCCAAAAATTTTTAGAAGTGTGGAAAAAAATTCCTGACATGTCCCCTCTTGTGACACTGTTAAATGAGCTGGGACATGTCAATTTTTTTTTATTTCAACATTTTGTAACCATTTAAAATCCTTCATGAAACATCATCCTGCCCGTGGATGAAGTTTCATGTTTTTCCAGAAGCCCGCCTAGGCTCCCGGTCACCCCGTCAACCTCAAGGTTGGATCAAGGTCCACTGATTACCTCAATACTTTATTAATGGCCTTAAGTGGCCATTGACAGGTTGGCAGGTGCGCAGCTGACTTGGCTCCATGCGTGCCAACCTGAAAATGGAAATGATGCAGGATGACGTCAGGACACATGCCCAATGCCACCCCGCGTCATTTTATGCATCAGCAAATGGGCCCCACCCCCTCTTGCTGACTGGGAGATGCAGTCCTATAGGTCCAGTTCACTCGGCTTCTCATTATAGGACAACCTAAGGACCAATTTAGTGAACTTCACTGTAACCCCTCCAATGCAAGTATATCCTTCCTTAAACATGAAGGCCAAAATTGCACACTGTATTCCAGGTGTGGTCTCAACAAAATCTTATACAATTGTAATGAGGCTTCCTAATTCTCTTACTCCAATCTCATTGCAATGAAGTCCAACATGCCATTTACCTTTACAATTGCTTGCTGCACCTGCTTGCTAACCTTCTGCCTTCAGTATGGGAGCCACACCCAAGTTTCTTTAAACTTCAACACTTACAACTTTCAAACCTTTTAAAAAATATTCTGCTTTTCTATTCTTACTTGCAAAGTGAATTAATTCTTTTTTTTTAAATTCATTCACAGGATATGGCTGTCGGTGGCTAGGCCAGCATTTATTGCCCATCCCTAATTGCCCTTGTTCAGAGGGCATTTAAGAGTCACCACATTATTGTGCGTCTGGAGTCACATATAGACCAGATCAGGTAAGGACAGCAGATTTCCTTCTCTAAAGAATATTACAATAACTTCACACTTCCCCACATTTTACTCCATCTGCCATCTCTATAAACCCTGTACTGACCCTCGTTGGATCCCTATACCAACCCTCTATAAATTCTTCACTAATCTTCCCCATTTCCTTAATAACCGACCATTTCTCTATAACAACATCTCCCGCCCCATACCACAGTCCTGTGCTCAGCCTTGTGGGTCATTATGTGATGGACTAGGCTGTCAGGGGCCCTGGCATTTCAATAGTTACTGAACAAAAAGCTCTGATCTCAAGCAAGCAGCGCTCGATCACACAGAGTCCCAGTGGAAGAATTTCAGAGAGAAGATGGTGAACTCACCGTGCAGTCCGGCGCGACTCAGCTCCGTTAGCCCGTGTCTGTGCGGGCATTCAAATCCAAGCGGCTCTCCTCTTCTGTTGCGGTAACCATTCAGTTTGGGATTGCCAAAGATCCTAGACTGACGATGATTAACATCAAGAACTGACACCGAACGCCACAGTATCCAGAATCCCAGCCCCTACTCTCCAGTCTCGATTCGCCAGTTCCCAGCACTGACTCCTCTGTCCCCCAATCCTCCAGTCCCGAATTCCCAATCTCCAGCTCCGGCTGCTCAGTCGGGAGTCTCCAATCCCCTTTCCCCAGCGTCGAGTCCCGAGCTCTGAACTCCGGTCACTAATCCCTAATCCCCAATCCCCAGTTTTTCACAGCGCGATGTCCCCAGTCACAAGCCTCAAGTGGTAACAGACTCTGGAACTCACAGTCGGGATGCAGGAACGGCTCTCAAACACTGTCCTCTTCAAAAACCCGCCATATAAATAGAAATGCTTCCGAGAGGGCAGCGCCAACATAAAATGCGCTTCAGGGGACACCAAACATTCCAGGTCGGAGAAAGATTGCGAGAGGTTCAGCACCCTGGACAGTTCCTCAGAAAGAAACCACCACCCGAAACAGAGCCTTTCAAGTTCAACAACTAACCCGTCGATGAAGAACTGAAAAACGAGAATTAGGTCAATCATTGCACTCCTCCTTCTCCTTCGTATTCCTTCTCCCAGTGATTGCTTTCCTCTCTCAGTCTTATTCCTTGCATTATCCGACGATACCCCATACCCACCCCTATACTCCCTGCACTAATCCCCTATACCCCATTTACGCACCTTCTGCACTCTCTCTGCCCATCTTCTCTATACCTCCTGTACCCACCCTCTCTCCACACCCAGTACTTACCCTCTATACCTCTATATAACCAAATCTCTATAACCTCTGCAGTTGCCTTTATGGCCCCTATAATTAACATCTAACCTAATCCCCTGTACCAACCCCTATGTAAGAACACAAGAATAGGAGTAGGCTATTTAGCCCCTTGATTCTGTTCCAGCATTCATCAAGATTGTGGTTGATCTGCGACCCATCTTCAATATACCCACCCTTGCCTCATATCTCATAATACTTTTGATCACAAATTCTACCAATCTCAGATTTAAAATACATAATTGATATAGCATTAATTGGCATTTGCAGAATAGAGTTCCAAAACTGAATCACCCTTTGGGTGCACAAGTGTTTTCTAATTTCACCTCTGAAAGGGCTGGCTCTATTTTTTAGACTCTGCCCCCTAGTCCTAGACTCCCAAACCAAGGAAAATAATTACCCTCTATCCTCTCTGTCTGTTCCACTTATTATCTTGAAAACAGGTCAAATCACCTTTAACATTTTAAATTCCAGGGAATACAAACCTAATTTATGTAATCTCTCATTGTAATTTAACCCTTGGAGTCCAAGTATCATTCTGGTAAATTTAGGCTTCAAGGTCAGTGTGTGCTTCCTAAGGTGTGGTGCTCATACTGCTCAAAAAGATAAGAATTCCATTAGTCTTTTGAAATATTTTCTATACCCATTAATGACAAATTAATTATCCGTATAAACCATAAGACCATAAGACATAGGAGCAGAAGTAAGCCATTCAGCCCATCAAGTCTGCTCCGCTATTCAATGAGATCAAGGCTGATCTGATAATCCTCAACTCCACTTTTCCGCCTTTTCCCCATAACCCTTGATTCTCTTACTGATTAAAAATCTGTCTATCTCTGCCTTGATTATACTTAATGGTCCAACCTCTACAGCCCTCTGTGGTAAAGAATTTCACAGATTTAATACCCTCTGAGAGAAGAAATTCCTCCTCACCTCTGTCTTAAATGGGTGACCCATTACTCTGAGATTATGCCCTCTGGTCCTAGACTCTCTCTCCCACAAGGGAAACCAACCTCTCAGCATCTACCCTGTCAAGCCCCCTCAGAATCTTATATGTTTCAATAAGGTCACCTCTCATTCTTCTAAACTCCAATGAGTACAGGCCCAACCTACCCAACCTCTCCTCATAAGAAAATCCCTCCATACCCAGACTCAACCTAGTGAACCTTCTCTGGACTGCCTCCATGCCAGTATGTCTTTCTTTAGATAAAGGGACCAAAACTGTTCACAGTATTCTAAGTGTGGTCTAACTAGTGCCTTGTATAGTTTTAGCAAGACTTCCCTATTTTTAAGCTCTATTCCCTTTGAAATAACATTCCATTTGCCTTCCCCATTACCTGTTGAACTTGTATACTAGCTTTTTAGGATTCATGCACAAGGACCCTCAAATCCCTGTGCTGCAGCTATCTGCAGTCTTTCTCCATTTAAATAATATTCAGCTCCTCTATTCTTCCTACTAAAGTGCATAACCTCTCATTTTCCCACATTATATTCCATCTGCCAAGTTTTTCCCCATTCACTTAACCTGTCTATATACCTCTGTAGACTCTTTGTGTCATCCTCAACACTTGCCTTCCCACGTCTTTTTGTGTCATCTGCAAACCTGGTGATAGTACATCCATTTCCCTCATCCAAGTCATTAAATAATTATAACTAACTGTGCCCAGCACTGATCCCTGTGGCACTCCACTAATTATAGGTTGCCATCCTGAAAATGCCTCCATTATCCCAACATTGTCTTCTATAAGACCATAAGATATAGGAGCAGAAATTAGGCCATTCGGCCCATCGAGTCTGCTCCGCCATTCAATCATGGCTGATAAGTGTCTCAACCCCATTCTCCCGCCTTCTCCCCGTAATCTTTGATCCCCTTACCTATCAAGAACCTATCTATCTCGGTCTTAAATACACTCAATGACCTGGCCTCCACAGCCTTCTGTGGCAATGAATTCCATAGATTCACCACTCTCTGGCTAAAGATGTTTCTCCTCATCTCTGTTTTAAAAGGTCTTCCCTTTACTCTGAGGCTGTGGCCTCGGGTTCTAGTCTCTCCTACTAATGGAAGCATCTTCCCCACGTCCGCTCTATCCAGGCCTTACAGTATTCTGTAAGTTTCAATCAGATCCCCCCTCATCCTTCTAAACTCCATTGAGTATAGATCCAGAGTCCTCAAACGTTTCTCATATGTTAAGCCTTTCATTCCTGGGATCGTTCTCGTGAACCTCCTTTGAATCCTTTCCAGGGCCAGCACATCCTTCCTGAGATATGGGGCCCAAAATTGCTCACAATATTCTAAATGTGGTCTGACCAGAGCCTTATAAAGCCTCAGCAGCACATCCCTGCTTTTATATTCTAGTCCTCTAGAAATAAATGCTAACATTGCATTTGCCTTCCTAACTACCGACTCAACCTGCAAGTTAACCTTAAGAGAATCCTGGACTAGGACTTCCAAGTCCCTTTGCACTCCAGATTTCTGAATTCTCTCCCCATTTAGAAAATAGTCTATGCCTCTATTCTTCCTACCAAAGTGCATGACCTCACACTTCCCCACGTTGTATTCCATCTGCCACTTCTTTGCCCATTCTCCTAACTTGTCCAAATCCTTCTGCAGCCTCCCTGCCTACTCAATACTACCTGTCCCTCCACCTATCTTTGTATCATCTGCAAACTTAGCCAGGATACCCTCAGTTCCTTCATCTAGATCAACACTGACCCCTGCAGAACTCCACTAGTCACTGGCCGCCATCCTGAGAAGGACCCCCTTATCCCCACTCTCTGCCTCCTGCCAGACAGCCAATCTTCTATCCATGCTAGTACCTTGCCTCTAACACCATGGGCTCTTATCTCACTGAGCAGCCTCCTGTGCGGCACCTTGTCAAAGGCCTTCTGGAAGTCCAAGTAGATAACATCCACTGGCTCTCATTTGTCTAACCTACTCGTTACCTCCTCAAAGAATTCTGACAGATTTGTCAGGCATGACCTCCCCTTGATGAAACCATGCTGACTTTGCCCTATTTTACCATGCACTTCCAAGTATTCTGAAACCTTAATAATGGACTCTAAAATCTTACCAATGACTGACATCAGGCTAATAGGCCTGTAATTTCCCATTCTTTTGTCTCACTCCCTTCTTAAACAGGGGCGTTACATTAGTGATTTTCCAGTCCTCTGGGACCCTCCCTGACTCCAGTGATTCCTGCAGGATCACCACTAACACCTCCACTATCTCTTCAGCTATCTCCTTCAGAACCCTGGGGTGTAATCCATCTGGTCCAGGTGATTTATCCACCTTCAGACCTTTCAGTTTTCCTAGCACCTTCTCCTTGGTAATGGCCACTGTACGCATCTTTGCCCCCCGACTCTCTTGAACTTTGGGGAAGTTACTCGTATCTTCCACCATGAAGACTGACACAAAGTACCTATTCAGTTCCTCCGCCATTTCTTTGTTCCCCACTACTACTTCTCCAGCATCATTTTCCAACGGCCCAATGTCCACTTTTGCCTCTCTCTTACCCTTTATATATCTAAAAAGCTCTTGCAATCTTCTTTTATATTACTGGCTAGTTTACCCTCATATTTAATCTTCTCCCTCCTTATTTCTTTTTTAGTTGTCCTCTGTTGGTCTTTGTAGGCTTCCCAATCCCCTGGTTTCCCACTGCTCTTCGCCGCATTTTATGTTTTCTCTTTAGCTTTTATGCTGTCCCTGACTTCCCTTGTCAGTCATGGTTGCCTCTATTAACGAATCCCCTGTCCATGCCAATATACTACCCCCAAATCCATGGGCTCTTATTTTATTAAGTAGCCTTATGTGTTGCACCTTACTGAAAGCCTTTTAGAAATCCAAATATATTACATCTATTGGTTTCCCTTTATCTATCCTGCTTGTTACCTCCTCAAAGAATTCTAATACATTTGTCAGGCATGATCTCCCCTTCATGAAGCCATGCTGACTCTGCTTGGTTACATTATGCATTTCCAAATGCTCTGCTATTACATTCTTTATTATAGACTCTAACATTTTCCTACTGATGGATGTTAAGCTAACTGGCTTATAGTTAGCTGTTTTTTTGTTTCCCTCTCTTTTTGAATAAGGGTGTTACATTGGCAGTTTTCCAATCTTCTGGGACCTTTCCAGAATATAAGGATTCTTGGAATATTACTACCAGGGCATCCACTATCTCTGTAGCTACTTTCTTTAATATCCTAGGATGCAACCCATCAGGTCCAGGGGAATCATCGGCCTTTTGACCCATTAGTTTCCCTAGTACTTTTTCCTTAGTAATAGTTATTACACTTATTTCCTCCCCCACCATTTGTCTGTCGCTTATTTAGTATTCTTGGAATGCTCTTAGTGCCTTCTACCGTGAAGACTGAAGCAAAGTATTTATTCAACTCCTCTGCCATTTCCTGGTTCTCCATTATTATTTCCCCAGCTTCATCCTCTAAGGGCCCAATGTTCACTTTGGCCTCTCTCTTCCTTTTTCTATATGTAAAGAAGCTCTTACTGTTCATTTTTATATTACTTGTTAGTTTACCCTCAAAGCTTAATTTCTCCCTCTTTATTATTTTTCGGTCATCTTCTGTTGGTTTTTAAAACTTTCCAAATCCTCTGGCATCCACTAATCTTTGACACATTGTATGTTTTTTTCTTTCAATTTGATACACTCCTTAATGTCCTTGGTTAACCATGGTTGGTTTATCCTCTCCCTAGAATCCTTCTTTCTCACTGGGATATCTCTGTGTTGTGAGTCATGAACTATTTTCTTAAATGTCTGCCATTGTTCATGAACTGTCTTTTCTGCTAAACTCCTTTCCCAGTCCACTCCAGCCAAATCTGCCCTCATACCATTGTAATTACCCTTATTTAAGTTTAGCACAATTGTTTCAGACCCAAGTTTCTCACTCTCAAACTGAATACTGAATTCTACCATGTTGTGGTCACTGTTTCCCATGGAATCTTTTACTCTGAGATCATTTAGTAAACCTGCCTCATTACACATTACCAGATCCAAAATAACCTGATCTCTAATTGGATCCACAATATATTGTTCTAGGAAACAGACCGAAATACACTCTATGAATTCTTACTCATGGTTACCTCTGCAAATTTGATTTTCCCAATCTACATGAAGATTAAAGTCACCTTTGATTTAGATACTGCCTTTTTTTACATCCCCTCATTATCTTCTGATTTATTCTCTGTCTGAAAGCATAGCTACTGTTAGGGGCCCTATAGACTACTCCCACCAGTCTTCTTCCTCTTGCTATTTCTTACTTCCACCTAAATGGATTCTACATCTTCTAATCCAATATCATTTCTTGCTATCATACTTATTCCATCTCATACTAACACAGCTACCCCACCACCCTTTCCTTCCTGCCAGTCCTTTCAAAAAGTCACATGCCCCTGAATATTTAGTTCATAGCTTTGATCCCCTTGTAACCATATCTCCGTAATGGCTGTAAGATCATATCCATTAACCTCTATTTCTGCCATTAATTCATTTATTTTGTTCCAAATAGTACGTGAATTTAAGTGAAGAACAATTAATTTTGCCTTTTTATCATTTTTTCCCCCGTTGACCCTATTTGCTGCTGTTTTTTTCATATTTGGACACACTGTCCCTTCCTGTCACACTCTGGGTGTCATTACCTAAATAGCTGTCCTGCAAGGCTGCCATATCCTTTTGCTTTGTAAGCCTACGTATCCCCTCTTCAGAACCCTGCCCCCCTCTATTTAGTTTAAAGCCCTCTCTACAGCCTTAGTTATTCAATTCACCAGGACACTGGTCCCAGCACGGTTCAAGTGAAGCCGATTCTACCGGAACAATTCCCTTCTACTCCAGTACTGGTGCCAATGTCCCATGAACTGAAACCCATTCCTCTCACACCAATCTCTAAGCCACGCATTTAACGCCTTGGCTTTATTTACCCTATGCCAATTTGCCCGTGGTTCAGGGAACAATCCTGAGATTATTACCTTGGAGGTTCTGCTTTTTAATTTAGCTCCTAACTGTTCAAATTCTCTCAGCAGAATCTCCTTTCCAGTCCTATCAATGTCGTTGGTACCAACGTGGATGACGACAGCTGGATCCCTTCCCTCCCACTCCAAGTTCCTCTCCAGTCCTGAGGAGATGTCCTTAACCCTGGCACCAGACAGGCAACAAAGCCTTTGGGACTCATGCTCACTGCTACAGAGAACAGTATATACCCCTAATTACACAGTCTCCTGCCACTACTACATTCCTATTTCCTCCCCCCACTTGAATGGCTCCATGTACCATGGCGCCATGGTCAGTTTGCTCATCCTCCCTGTAGTCCCTGATCTTATCCACACAGCTTGCAATAACCTTGTAACTTTTGGACAATTTCAGGGACCGAGGATCCTTGAATACTACCCCCTGGGCTCCCATACCTGCTTCACCTGCAATCACTCCCTCCTGTCCCTGATCACAGACCAAATTTGAATGACCTAATCTGAGGGGTGTGTCCAGGTAACTTTCCCCCTCCCTGATGTGGCGCAATGTCTGCAGCTCGCCTCCAGCTCTTCAACTCAGATCTGAAGTTCCTCAAGTTGCAAACGCTTACTACAGATGTACTACCTTGGTGTCCAGCAGCTCCCACATGCTGCAGCAACAACACATAGCCCACCCTGCCATCAATAACTTATTTTATTAAATTTATTGATGAATTACTCTAATATCTACGCTCTTTACACTTTATTGTGATTATTTGTTTACACCAGTATTGATCTTATACTTAACAAGCTGTTTTTAAGAACGAGAAAATAAAGAAGAGAGGCCTAAAGACAAACTGTAGACCTTAATTTTACTTTAAAGACTAGGAATACTCACCAACACAACTCACCAATCAGCTGCTCTTCCCGGTCTTTTTAAATCAAATCTCCCTGCTCTTTGTTTAAAATGAAATCTCTACACTGTAGTGGATGAAGCGTGAAGATTGAGTGAGTTGGTGGGTTAAGTTAATTAGCTTGTACTGAAATGTATGTCTCTCCCTTGCCAGGTGAGTATATAGATGGGACTCCAGGTTTTTTTGGATCTCCACCATTTATAACTTTTCAAAACACTCTTTACAAAGTACTCAGTTTTGACCTTTTTATATCCAAAGTGGATGACCTCACATTTGCCAACATTGGAAGCACACATAAATAATATCCATCAACATGCCCCTGTCCACTACTTTAGACACCTCTTCAAAAAATTCAGTTAGGTTTTTCAGGCAGGAGCTACTCTTTACATATCTCTCATCAGCTGAAACATTTCAAGTAGTTCAAACACTCTATACTTAATTATTGACTCTAGTAATTTCCCAATGATAGATGTTAGCCAAACTGGCTTTCCTTTTCACCTTTCTTCAGCGCCATTATTTTCTTCATTATGTTATGATCCTGTTAGGGACTGTCTACATTTAAAGAAGAAATCTGAACACTCAGCAATTAACTGACAGGACTATGCCACAAGATTTCACATTTTTTAACAAAGCAAACTTTATTGTATATATAATGAGAAATTAACCACAGCATGCACCACTAACTTAATGCTATAGCTTGCAAGGACTTATACTATTAACTCAGTTCTACCTTTTCCTTCTCTCAGGAGTTCACTTACCTTACAAAAACTTAAAGGTTCTTTCATTTTTCCTGGGACCAAACCAAAAGTTATGCCATAGCCAACAAGAATTTACTTTAATTCTACATAGTATTCCAGGTATTCCTAAAAAGTACAAATTCTACAGGGATCCTTCCATTAACTTTTGACTAAGAGACCCTTCAAGTTTCTTTAAAAACCTCACAAATGTTGACTCTTCAGCTCCTTGCCCTGGCTTTAGACATACATAGACTGTTTTTTTTCACTTTGCTCCCATGGCTTCTCTACAGCTCTTTCCAAGCTAACTATTCAATCTGATTGCTTTTTATCACAAGACTCTTTGGGGACCACTGTAGATTTCTTCCACTAGCTGCAAGCTAACAAATCTTCCAGCTGCTTTTCCCTCATGAAACCCAAATTGAATTGCCTGCTTCTGTCATCAAAAACATGCAGATACATTAAACAAAAGAACCTTTTAACCAAGGCTCCACCCTGAATCACCATCTCTTTGGCAATGTGACACACTTTGAGCTGATTCATACAGAAATGCAAATAAGTTATTTTATTTTAAACACAACTGTTTGACTTTGTAACCCATTAGAATAATTTATATTTCTTACGGATGTAATTGCTCTCTCTCCAGACTCCTGGGCTCCATTACAAACTAGAAGCTGGAAGAGTCATTGTTTAAGGTTTTCACTATCAACCCTGACATTGCAAGACAAGCACAGACCACCTTTTAAGCTTGTTTGAATTGCACTTACTTGAGGGTTGCTTAGCAGTTTCTCTATCCGACACCCCCTTTTATCTACAGGTAAAACTTAAATTCCTAAGACTAAAATTTACATTCTAAAACATAAATGATGCACTAGATTTTTCAGCAATTACTAATGTTTTGATAATGTTAATTTTGGTGTATCTCTGTTGCTGATTCAATATTTGTTTCCTTGGGAGTTATGGCACGCTGGCTTCTCCCTTTGCTATAAATGTTGACACAAAGTAAGTATTCAACTGGTCTTCCACTTTCTTATTTTCATTGACAGTCTCATTACAGTTTTTAAGGAGTCCACACTGTTCCTCACATCACACTTTACTTCATACAAGTATTGTCTCTTAACTTTTGTGATCTGTGACTGTTTTGGTAAGTCGAGTTCTAGCCCCTTAGGTGCATAAACTGATTCTGTATCATATTAAATTAGTTTTGAATATGTCCCATTGATATTCTGTCATTTTATCCATTAAAAGACTCATCTAGTTTACTGTGGGCATTCTCTGTCTCATTGTATTGAAGTCTTCCTCACCTAAATTTGAGTGTACCATACAATCATAAGAAATAGGAGCAGGAGCATTTTAACAGGATCCAAGCCAGCTGGTGAAGCTGAAACCAAGACAAAACTTTTTGTGGTTGAAAATTGACTTGTTCAGTCTCATAGCTCTCCTCCCACACAATCCCAATGTCCCAGATATCATCTATTTATGTGCTCAGAGACAATTAATACCCATCACCTGTTTCTCTTAAGCTTAATTATCTTTATGTACAGAAATGTAACTCTTTCAAGTACAAACACATTTCCATCTGTTCCTATTCAGATGAAGTTACATTGTTTCATAGTTTTGCCATTGTGAGATTTGAACTCTTGATCTTGGGGTTACAAACCCAGTACCATAACCACTTGGATATTAACAAACCTTAACAGAGTAAATGATAAGGCATTGACAGATTCCCCTTTTTTTCTTTAGATTAAAACTTTTGAAAACACAAACAATCTTTCAAACTAATCAAAAAGAAACAAAATCATATTTTTTCTTCAACTTCTTTGTCTGACATTATAGTACAATTAATAGATTCCATATTTCCCTTTCTTTAAACAAAACCTTTTTTCTTCAGCATGTATTAATAATTACAAAGCAATCAAAGAAAATATTGGTTTTCCATAATCCAATTATAACACAAGGCATCCCTCTTCCAGTTCATCTAATCATTTCTTGAAGCAAGCACCTTTCTTCATAAAATAGTCTGACAATCGGTGATTTGCATCCACCCATTTTATTTTGGAAATCCATTTTCTTTCCAACATTTCCTTTATGCTAACAAGGCCAATCGTCAACCTTCTTCCGGTGACACCCTTTGTGGAATGATGTCCCAAAGAGAGCAGATGGTGGAATTTGAATTCAGTTAATAGCTATAGAATATAAAGCTAGCCTCATTGATGGGGACCATGAAACTATGATCAATTTCGTAAAAACCCATCTGGTTCACTAATGTCCTTTAGGGGTAAACTTTTCTTAGATTGCCCCTTGTATCGGATTTCCACCAGAATATTAGATAAATACACCCTCATATTTATTGCTTCTACTAGTACCAGTTTTCTGCAACTGAGGTACTTTTAACTGTCCTTTTCATTTTCTTCACTTCCTAGGCCAATGGACAACATTTATTATTATTTCCTGCCAAGAATATGATAAACCCTGCTGTACGAGAATATCCATCCGGAAGATTGGCATCTGAAGCATCACTAAAAAGTGACTAACTTCATATCTTCTGGATCGCCCAAGTCTGGAAACTTGAGTGCACATTTTACAGTATCACGGTATCTTCACAGTGCAGAAGGAGGCTATTCAGCCCATCAAGTCTGCACTGGCTCTCTGAAAGAGCATTCCACCTCGTCCCACTCCCCTGCCTTATCCCTGTAACCTTGAACATTCTCTCTTTTCAGGTAGAAACCCAATTCCCTTTTGAATACCTCGATCAAATCTCCCTCCACCACCCTCTCAGGAATCTTGTTACAGACTCCAACCACTCTATGGATGCAAAAGATTTTCTTCATATTACATTTACACCTTTTTCCAATTATTTTGAATCTGTGCCCTGTAGTTCTTGATGTTCCCTTGAATGAGAACAGTTTCTCACTAGTAACCCTGCCCATGCCCCTCAGGATCTTAAATGTCTCTATCAAGTTCCCTCTCAGCCTTCTGTTCTCGAGGGAAAACAGTCCCAACCTTTCCAATCTATCCTCATAGCTACAGTTCTTTATATCTTATGAATCTCCTCTGTACTCTCTCCAATGCCTTCACATCCTTCCTCAAGTATTGCACCCAGAACTAGATGCAGTGCTCCAGATGAGGCCTAACTAGTGTCTTGTACAAGTTCAACTTGACCTCCTCACTTTTGCAGTCAATCCCCCTATTAATAAAGCCTAAGATACTCTCTGCTTTATTATCTGCTCTCTCAACATGCCCTGCCATATTCAATGACCTATGTATGTATAGGCCAAGGTCCCTCTGTTCCTGAACCTCCTTTAGAGACTCTCCCTTTATTTTTTATATTGTCCCACCATATTTTTTCTGCCAAAACGAATCACCCCACACTTCTCTGCATTGAACGTCATCTGCCACTTGTCTGCCCAATCCACCAACATATCTATGTCCTTTTGAAGTTCAAGACTATTCCCATCATAGTTGACAGCATTCCCAATCTTTGTTTCACCTGCAGATTTTGAAATCATGCCCTGAATACCACAGTCTAGGTCATTAATATATATCAGGAAGAGAAAGGGTCCCAACACTGACCCCTGGGGAACTCTACTAAAAACCTTCCTCCAATCTGGAAAACAACCATTTATCACTATTCTGTTTCCTGTAACTCAGCCAATTTCTTATCCAAGTGCCTACTTTCCCTTTTATTCCATGATCTAGAATTTTGCTCACAAGTCTTTTGTGTGGCACTGTATCAAATACCTTTTGAAAATCCATATAAGCCACATCAATAGCGTTTCCTTTATCAACCTTCTCTGTTACCTCCAGCAAGTTAGTTATACATGATTTTCCCTTAATGAATCCAGGCTGGCTTTCCTTAATTATCCTGGACTTGTCTAAGTGACTGTTGATTTTATCCCGTACTAGAGTTTGCAGAAGTTTCCCTCCCACTGAGGTCCAACTGACTAGTCTGTAGTTGCCAGCTTTGTCCTTGCACCCCTTTTTGAACAAGGGTGTAACATTCGCAATTCCCCAGTGCCCTGGCAAACCCCCCCCCCCCCGCCCCCCTGTCTAAGGAAGACCCTGAAATTTAATTTCTTTAATGTTTTATTTACTCACAGAGCCTCCTCAACAGTCACATGTTTCATCATAGTACTTAGTGCCAATGCATCATAACTGGCATCAGGTCTAACCTGACTGCACAACCAGTTCAACTGTCCAATCAAACTCCTTAATTGGTCTGTTTCTTCCTTGGATCTTTTTGTGAGGACTTGGCCCAATTTATTGGGTTGCGATTGACATTTTCTAGGTAGGATTGTTGTTTCAAGGTCAGTCTCAACTTATTTTGCATAATGTCTAACCCTGTACATTTAAAGGCCTTGAAGCCTGATTTCCAACCTTAAATTCCTTCTTTATTTTATCTCTCACCAATTGCTCAAATTCTGCAGAAACTCTCCAGAGAAAATCATCAATGTACATCATAATGATGCCAGCTAGTTTCTCCTTGTTTATTTTCCTTTATTCTTTCGTGGGATGTGGGTGTCACTGGCAAGGTCAGCATTTGCTGCCCATCCCTAATTTCCCTTGAACTGCCTTTTCTAGGGAATTTCAGAGTCAACCACATTGCTGGGTATCTGGAATCACATGTAGGCCAGACCAGGTAAGGATAGCAGATTTCCTTCCCTAAAGGACATTAGTGAACCAGATGGTTTTTATGATAATCAATGATAGTGTCATGGTCCCCATCACTGGGGCTTACTTTATATTCCAGATTTATTAACTGAATTCAAATTCCATCAGCTGCTGTGGAGGGATTTGAACCCATGTCCCCAGATCATTAGCCTGGGTCTCTAGATTACTTGTCCAGTGACATTACTGCTACATCACTATCTCCCCCCAATAGAACAGTGCTGGGTCTGCTTTTAGCTGGATACATCCGGTTTCAGCAGGATGAACCCAGTTGAGAAATACCACATCCCTAATACATCATTCAATCCATGAACACATTCGCTCAATTTCCACAGTCTCCCTTCTATATCACCAGCTTCTTTAGGTGGTTTCAAAAATACTTCCCTTTGAAATTTCTTACCCTGCAAAAATGCAACTTTTATATCAATCGATTTACATTCCCAGGAATATGTTACTAGAAGCGAGAAGAACATTTTCAAGCTCACTTTTCCTGCACTCTGACATCTTTATCACCAAGTCGCTCTTTGAAACCCCAAGCCACTAGTCTAGCCTTACATGTGCCATCAAGAAATGCATTTTCTGTGCACATCCAACTGTGTGATAAGGCTGGCTGTCCTGTCTGGTATTTCAGTATATACACCAAATTGTTTGCAACTCTTTTTGTTTGACATCCTTTATCAATGTATCTTCTAATTTGTTAGTAGCCAATAAAACTTCATAAGGGCTTCTGTTCCCATGGCATTCCTAGCCTGTTTTATGGTCCTTGTTCTTGTTAAACTATGACCTCTACTTGCCCTCATTTCTCTTTCAGGGCTACGGCTACACAGTCTCTTCTTTGTACAATCAGAGTTCCTTTCGCAAGTCCATGATCTTTTTCTACCAGGTCCACTTTCAGAACTCACACTATGTTTTCTGGCCTTCCACATCTTTGCCTCATTTTGCCAATCCATGGATCTTATCCTCATCTGACACATTCAGCCAATGTTTATATTTGCTGCTGGATTTTCCTGCTTTCCCTATAATGATGGCATCCCTTCATTTACTGGCTCCTTCTAGCATATATGTTGCTCTGGTGCCAGCTTTTGGTAGCTGTCCTTTGGGATAAATAGTCTTATCCTTTGCTTGAGTATCACTTTTTCCATATTCTGTCAGCTCTTTATCTGCCGTAATCTGCTACTTGTAATTATCCAACATATGTGAATGCTAGGTGCATGATGCTTCAGCACTTTCTATTACTTGTTCAGATTCTGTAAATGTATAATAATGCTAATTAACTTTAAGGAATGTGCCCTAACAGTTTGATGGCCAAGTTGTAAAATTACTGTTCTTTCAATACTGCCTATCTACATAGTTAGGCCTTTGCAATCTTCCTGCCCTGCCTTATTGTAAAGTACCATGTGCCCTAGGTTAAAATGTATTTCTGATGTCCTTACAAGATGGTGTTAGCCTCACTGAAATTTCTCAGAACTTTCTCAGCCTTAAAAAATGCATCGCAGGGCATTGAGAGCTCCAGATAAAATTGAACTAACTGTTGTCCCTTCTGAGGCTGGGGTTGATCTAATATCACCAAAGGTATCACTGGGTTTCTTCCATAAACCAATTGATAGGGACTGTAGCCCTCAAACATTTGAAATGAATTCTTTGCATGGACTGCCCATACCAGGGTAGATGTCAGTTTACAACTTGGCTAGTCATTTAAGATTTTGTGAAACATTTAACCAATTACTGTGTGAATTCTTTCACAAACCCCATTACAAAAGGGATGTTCATTATGGTGAAGTTCATCTTTTCACACATAGTTTTAAACTTTTTGTTGGCAAATTCCCCCACATTATCAGTTAGGAATTTAGCTGGTGCTCCCAGTCCAGTTCCTATCCTTTTTCCCATTATCTTGTCTACTATATATTACTGTCAACAGACTGAATCTCGCTGGCATGTATATGAAGTGTAAGAGAAAAATGTTTATGTCCTGTAGTCCACCACTACAACCTCATTAATGGGAGTCTCGCTATGGGCAGTGTCCTCCTATAGTTTTACATATATAACATTTCTCACTGATCTCTTTAGCATATTGATCATCCATTACCCCTGCATCCTTTAGCAGGATTTTTAACCTATGACAATATGGATGGCCAAAATGCAGATGTATTTTTAAAATAATTTGTCTTTTTCCCTTTCAGCTTCTACCCCGCAATGCCATTAACACTTCTTTAACATTTTGATTAGAGATTTTAGATCTTGTTAAGGGAATGCAATAATGATCCAATTGTGTAAACTATTAATCTACAAATTTCCCAAAAACAACTGCCTTATCATGTTCGATATCTAATTTTATTTGAGCTTTTTATAGATGGCTTACTCAACAGTAAGGATATTTCACTGAATACCACGCCTGTGCTAATTAAGTGGCTTATCCCAGCTATATTCCATGGAATTGCTACTCGTTTCAGTGATTTGAATGTGTTGTCATCCCTGAACCTGAAGCAAATAGTACTTTCATGTTTCTTAACCTTAATTCGGTCTTTACTATTTAGAGAATCCAGGTAACATTTTAACCAATCCAAGCCACATTCCGTGGATGTGCACCCACTGTATAACACGGCACAAATTAATGAATCCATAACCACAACACCCAATACCATACTAAAGCTTTTTGAGACCAGTACAATTCCTTCTGACTGATCAATGGAATCATCTTCCACTTCCAAACCTTCTATGTCATGTCATTTGAAAAACCCTATTATTCCATTTTGGACAATTTATCACAATGATATTTTGAGTCACATCTGAAACTCCTATTGACCATTCCTCAGCTACTCCTGGTGTTCAAGTTCTGCTATTGTTACCTAATTCCTTTTGTCTGTTAGAGCTGCCAGAAGGGCTTCTATTCTTATTCCTTTTGTCTATGGTCCTTCTTTTGTATTGTCACTTGTGTCCTATATCTGAATGGTCTGGAAATGCCACTAGCATTGAATCATCCATCTTTTGTGTTACCACTGAAGGTCCAATTTTTTGCATAAATGTGGCTGGAAATGAATGTTGCCCCAGGAATTCTTTAAAGCTTCAGACATCGGTTCCAAAAGTGTATCTCTTTCTGAGAATATAACTCCTGTTAAGACCAGGAGCATATCCATGTTCGATATTTTAGCACAGTCCAACAATTTGAAGGCAAGCACTGAATTAGCAATCTCCAAATAGAATTTCTGCAATTTTGTAGATAATCTGTTAAATTCCATGATATATTCTTCTATGAAATAACTGTCCATCTTTCTAAAATTATCACAGTCTGACCATGCCTTGTATGTATTTAATAGATCATCTTTCCTATAAATTTTAAGAGGTTATTCAAACCTTCCTCCATGTCCAATCGATGAGCCTCTAGCTATGAAAATACTTTGCACCAGATCCTGCTTCTGATGGAAAACACAAGTACCAAGGCCATGTCTTGTTTTTGTTTGGTAAGGTTGTAGCCTGTCTGCATATCTCCACTTCAATCTTCTATTGGTCATAATGTTAGCTTCAGAGAACACTGGGGAAAATCATACCCTGATACCTATACCTGGTTCCAGCTATCCTTCTCCAGAGTAACTCTAATTACAACCTCCTGTCTGAAAAGAAATCCTTCCAATCTTCACCTTTAGGCCTCCATCCTCTGCTATAATGTTAATAGGATCCAAGCCAACTGGTGAAGCAGAAATCAAGACACAAAGCTTTCCTTTGAAAGAGTTTATTGATTTATTTAGTTTCACACTTCTCTCCCACACCCCCAGTGTCTCAGTTGCGCTCTACTTATATGTGCTCAAAGATAATTGATACCCATCACCTGTTTCTCTCAACCTTAAAAATGAAATTGGTATTAACAAACTTTAACAATGTAATTGATAAGACATTAATAGAGAAGGCCATTGGGCCCATCGAGCCTGCTCCCCACTTGATAAGATCAAGGCTGATTTGATTATGGCCTTAGTTCCACTTTCCTGCCTGCTCCCCCATAACCCTTAATGCCAATGTTGAGCAAAAACCTGTCTAACTCAACCTTGAATATTTTGAATGAATCAGCCTCCACTGCACTCTGTGGAAGAGAATTCCCAAGACTAATGGCCTTCTGAGAGAAGAAATCCCTTCTCATCTCTGTCTTAAATGGGAAACCCCTTATTTTTAAACTGTGTTCCCTAGTTTTAGATTCCCCCATGAGATGAAACATCTTCCCAGCATCTACCCTGACAAGCCCCTCAGAATCCTAAATATTTCAGTAAGGTTACCTCTCATTCTTATGAACTCCAATGGGTAGAGATCCAACTTGCTCAACTTTTCCTCATTAGACCAACTGCTTCATCCCAGGAATCAGCCTAGTGAACCTTCTCTGAACTGCTTCCAATGCAAGTATAATCTCTTTAAGTAAGGAAACCAAAATTATACACAATATTTCAGGTGTGGTCTCACCAATGCTCTGTACAGCGGTAGCAATACTTCCCTATTTATACACTCACAGGAATGTGGCAGCAGGAGGACGTCATTCAGCCCATTGACTCTCCTCCACCATTCAACATGATCATGGCTGATCATCCACTTCAATGCCCTTTTCCCCAACTATGCCCATAACCCTTATATCATTGGTATTTAGAAATATGTCAATCTCTTCACTAAACATACTCAATGACTGAGCTTCACAGTTCCAAAATTCATAACCCTATGAGAAAGTAAATACTCATCTTGGCCCTAAGTGGCTTCCACTTTTTTTGAAATTGTGTCCCTTGGTTCTAGACCCCCCAACCAATTTCACCTTCATCTACCCTGTCTATCCCTTTAAGTATTTTGTAGGTTTCAATGAGATCACCTCCCATTCTTTGAAACTTTAAAGAATACAGGCTCAGTTTCCCCAATTTCTCTTCATAGGACACTCACGCCAACTCAGAAACAAGTCTGGTGAACGTTGGTTGCACACCCTCAATGGCAATAATATACTTCCTAAAGTAAGGGGACCAAAACTACACACAGTACTCCAGGTGCTGTCTAACCAAGACTTTATATAACTGAAGCAAGGCTTCACTACCCCTGTACTCAAACTCTCTTGTGATAAAGGCTAACATATTATTAGGCTTCCTAATTACTTGCTGCACCTGCATGTTAGCCTTCAATGACTTATTGACCAGGGTACTGTGTACATCTACACTTTCTAATCTCCCGTAATTTAAGAAATACTCTGCACATCTGTTCCTCCCACCACATTGGATAACCTCACATTTTTCCACATTATATTCTATCTGCCATGTTCTTGCCCACTCACCAAGTCTTTCCAAATCCGACTGAAGCTGTTTTGCATCTTCGTCACAAGCCACACATCCACCGAGCTCTGTGTCACCCGCAAACTTAGAAATATTACATTTGGTCCCCACATCCTAATCATTGATATATATTGTGAACACTGGGGCCCAAGTACTGACCCTTGTGGTACCCCACTCATCACAGCCTGCGAATGTGATAATGACCCATTTATTCCTACTCTGTTTTCTGCCTGTTAACCAATCCTTAACCCATGCCAGTACATTACGTCCTATCACATGTGTGCATTAATTTTGCTAACCAACTTCTTGGGGGGGACTTAATCAAAAACTTCTGAAAATCCAAGACTACTACATCCACCAACTCCCCTTGTCAGGAAGATATAATAATTTTCATAATGTTGTTGGAATGTATTGAAAAGTGGGGTTTGGGTGTATGTGCGTGTGTGTGGGGGATATAATTGAATTAAAAGCAGCCAGTCTGAAGGCTTTGATGTAGCAGAAGACAAGCTACGTTTGAAATGTTAAGTGGGAAACATGGGGGAAGTTTTAGATGTGAGGTGTAAAGGGAACATTTGCATTGTTAAATTAACCAGACTAGATTGAATTCAATAGAGGGAGTGAAATGTTACACCTAGCCAGGAGAAGTTAAGAAACAAAGGGGAGAATTTTCTCCCTGTCAGGCGTGCTGATTGGGAATGGGCATGGGCGGGTATGGAGCCAATCACTGCCCACGATTGGCTACACGCCACCCAGCATGACACAGGCCCAGTAAGGCGCAGTGAAACATGTGTGGGCAGGGGGATGAGGGAGAGCCAGGGCCTCTGCTTTTCCATGCATGCACATGAAAGAGTGCAGAAACCTCCCTGAGGAAAAGAGCTGTCTGCAGAAAGCTCACTGAGATACAGAGCTGTCTGCAGAAAGCTCCCTGAGATACAGAGCTGTCTGCAGAAACCTCCCTGAGACACAGAGCTTTCTGCAGAAACCTCCCTGAGATACAGAGCTGTCTGCAGAAACCTCCCTGAGATACAGAGCTGTCTGCCGAAACCTCCCTGAGGCACGGAGCTGTCTGCAGAAACCTCCCTGAAGTACAGAGCTGTCTGCAGGAAGCTCCCTGAGATACAGAGCTGTCTGCAGAAACCTCCCTGAGGAAAAGAGCTGTCTGCAGAAAGCTCCCTGAGATACAGAGCTGTCTGCAGAAACCTCCCTGAGGCACAAAGCTCTCTGAAAAAACCTCCCTGAGATACAGAGCTGTCTGCAGAAACCTCCCTGAGGCACGGAGCTGTCTGCAGAAACCTTCCTGAGATACAGAGCAGTCTGCAGAAACCTCTGAGATCCTGAGCTGTCTGCAGAAACCACCCTGAGATACAGAGCTGTCTGAAGAAACCTCCCTGAGATACAGAGCTGTCTGCAAAAACCTTCCTGAGATACTGAGCTGTCTGCAGAAACCTCCCTGATATACAGATTTGACTAAAGAAACCTCCCTGAGATACAGAGCTGTCTGCAGAAACCTCCCTGAGATACAGAGCTGACTGCAGAAACCTTCCTGAGATACAGAGCAGTCTGCATAATCCTCCCTGAGATACAGAGCTGTCTGCAGGAACCTCCCTGAGACACAGAGCTGTCTGCAGAAACCTCCCTGAGATCTGGAGCTGTCGGCAGAAACTGCCCTGAAATAAAGAGTTGTCTGCAGAAACCGCCCTGAGATACAGAGCAGTCTGCAGAAACCTCCCTGAGATATGGAGCTGTATGCAGAAAACTCCCTGAGACACAGAAGTGTCTGCAGAAACATCCCTGAGATACAGAGGTGTCTGCAGAAACCTCCCTGAGATACAGAGCTGTTTGCAGAAACCTCCCTGAGGCACGGAGCTGTCTTCAGAAACCTCCCGGAGATACAGAGCTGTCTGCAGAAACCTCCCTGAGATACAGAGCAGACTGCAGAAACCTCCCTGAGGAACCGAGATGTCTGCAGAATCGTCCCTGAGGCACAAAGCTCTCTGAAAAAACCTCCCTGAGATACAGAACTGTCTGCAGCAACCTCCCTGAGATACAGAGCTGTCTGCAGAAACCTCCCTGAGGCACGGAGCTGTCTGCAGAAACCTCCCAGAGGCATGGAGCGGTCTGCAGAAACCTCCCTGAGATACAGAGCTGTCAGCAGAGACCTCCCTGAGATACAGAGCTGTCTGCAGAAACCTCCCTGAGGCACGGAGATGTCTGCAGAAACCTTCCTGAGATACAGAGCAGTCTGCAGAAACCTCCGAGATGCTGAGATGTCTGCAGAAACAACCCTGAGATACAGAGCTGTCTGAAGAAACCTCCCTGAGATACAGAGCTGTCTGCAGAAACCTCCCTGAGATACTGAGCTGTCTGCAGAAACCTCCCTGAGATACAGATTTGTCTAAAGAAACCTCCCTGAGATACAGAGCTGTGTGCAGAAACCTCCCTGAGATACAGAGCTGTCTGCAGAAACCTCCATGAGATACAGAGCTGTCTGCAGAAACCTCCATGAGATACAGAGCTGTCTGCAGAAACCTCCCTGAGGCATGGAGCAGTCTGCAGAACACTCCTGAGATATAGAGCTGTCTGCAGAAACCTCCCTGAGGCACAGAGCTGTCTGCAGAATCCTCCCTGAGGCGCTGAGCTGTCTGCAGAAACCTCCCTGAGGTGCAGAACTGACTGCAGAAACCTCCCTGAGATACAGAGCTGCCTGCAGAAACCTCCCTGAGGCACGGAGCTGTCTGCAGAAACCTCCCTGAAATAGAGAGCTGTCTGCAGAAAGCTCCCTGAGGTACAGAGCTGTCTGCAGAACCCTCCCTGAGGCACGGAGCTGTCTGCAGAAACCTTCCTGAGATACAGAGCAGTCTGCAGAATCCTCCGAGATCCTGAGCTGTCTGCAGAAACCACCCTGAGATACAGAGCTGTCTGAAGAAACCTCCCTGAGATACAGAGCTGTCTGCAAAAACCTTCCTGAGATACTGAGCTGTCTGCAGAAACCTCCCTGATATACAGATTTGACTAAAGAAACCTCCCTGAGATACAGAGCTGTCTGCAGAAACCTCCCTGAGATACAGAGCTGACTGCAGAAACCTCCCTGAGATACAGAGCAGTCTGCATAATCCTCCCTGAGATACAGAGCTGTCTGCAGAAACCTCCCTGATGCATGCAGCAGTCTGCAGAACCCTCCCTGAGATATAGAGCTGTCTGCAGAAACTTCCCTGAGGCACAGAGCTGTCTTCAGAATCCTCCCTGAGGCGCTGAGCTGTCTGCAGAAACCTCCCTGCGGCGCAGAACTGTCTGCAGAAACATCCCCGAAATACAGAGCTGTCTGCTGAAAGCTCCCTGAGATACAGAGCTGTCTGCAGAAACATCCGTGAGGTATGGAGCTGTCTGTAGAAACCTCCCAGAGGCACGGAGCTGTCTGCAGAAACCTCCCTGAGGCACGGATCTGTCTGCCGACACCTCCCTGAGATACAGAGCTGTCTGCAGAAACCTCCCTGAGGCACGGAGCTGTCTGCAGAAACCTCCCTGAAATACAGAGCTGTCTGCAGGAAGCTCCCTGAGATACAGAGCTGTCTGCAGAAACATCCGTGAGATACAGAGCTGTCCGCAGAAACCTCCCTGAGATACAGAGTTGTCTGCAGAAACCTCCCTGAGATACAGAGCTCGCTGCAGAAACCTCCCTGAGATACAGAGCTGTCTGCAGAAACGTCCCTGAGATACAGAGCTCGCTGCAGAAACGTCCCTGAGATTCAGAGCTGTCTGCAGAAACCTCCCTGAGGCACGGAGCTGTCTGCAGAAACCTTCCTGAGATACAGAGCAGTCTGCAGAAACCTCCGAGATCCTGAGCTGTCTGCAGAAGCCACCCTGAGATACAGAGCTGTCTGAAGAAACCTCCCTGAGATACAGAGCTCTCTGCAGAAACCTCCCTGAGATACTGAGCTGTCAGCAGAAACCTCCCTAGATACAGATTTGTCTAAAGAAACCTCCCTGAGATACAAAGCTGTCTGCAGAAACCTCCCTGAGATACAGAGCTGTCTGCAGCAACCTCCCTGAGATACACAGCTGTCCGCAGAAACCTCCCTGAGATACGGAGTTGTCTGCAGAAACCTCCCTGAGGCATGGAGCAGTCTGCAGAACCCTCCCTGAGATATAGAGCTGTCTGCAGAAACCTCCCTGAGGCGCAGAACTTTCTGCAGAAACCTCCCTGAGATACATAGCAGACTGCAGAAACCTCCCTGAGATACAAAGCTGTCTGCAGAAACCTCCCTGAAATACAGAGCTGTCTGCAGCAACCTCCCTGAGATACACAGCTGTCCGCAGAAACCTCCCTGAGATACGGAGTTGTCTGCAGAAACCTCCCTGAGGCATGGAGCAGTCTGCAGAACCCTCCCTGAGATATAGAGCTGTCTGCAGAAACCTCCCTGAGGCGCAGAACTTTCTGCAGAAACCTCCCTGAGATACATAGCAGACTGCAGAAACCTCCCTGAGGCACAGAGCTGTCTGCAGAAACCTCCCTGAAATACAGAGCTGTCTGCAGAAAGCTCCCTGAGATACAGAGCTGTCTGCAGAATCATCCGTGAGATACAGAGCTGTCTTCAGAAACCTTCCTGAGATACAGAGCTGTCTGCAGAAACCTCCCTGAGAAACAGAGTTGTCTGCAGAAACCTCCCTGAGGTATGGAGCTGTCTGCAGAATCCTCCCTGAGGTACGGAGCTGTCTGCAGAAACCTCCCTGAGATACAGAGCTTGTCTGCAGAAACCTCCCCGAGATACGGAGCTGTCTGCAGAAACCTCCCTGAGATACACAGCTGTCTGCAGAAACATCCCTGAGATACAGAGCTGTCTGCAGAAAACTCCCTGAGATACAGATTTGTCTGCTGAAATCTCTCTGAGGCACGGAGCTGTCTGCAGAAAGCTCCCCGAGGCACGGTGCTGTCTGCAGAAACCTCCCTGAGATACTGAGCTCTCTGCAGAAACCTCCCTGAGATACAGAGCTGTCTGCGCAAACCTCGCTGAGATACAGAGCAGTCTGCAGAAACATCCCTGAGATACAGAGCTGTCTGCAGAAACCTCCCTGAGATACAGAGCTGTCTGCAGAAAACTCCCTGAGGCACGGGGATGTCTGCAGAAACCGCACTGAGATACTGAGCTGTCTGCAGAAACCTCCCTGAGATACAGAGCTGTCTGCCGAAACCTCCCTGAGATACAGAGATGTCTGAAGCAACCTTCCGGAGGCAAGGAGCTGTCTGCAGAAACCTCCCTGAGATACTGAGTTGTCTGCAGAAACCTCCCTGAGATACAGAGATGTCTGAAGCAAACTCCCGGAGGCACGGAGCTGTCTGCAGAAACCTCCCTGAGATACAGAGCAGTCTGCAGAAACCTCCCTGAGATACAGAGATGTCTGAAGCAACCTCCCGGAGGCACGGAGCTGTCTGCAGAAAACTCCCTGAGATACAGAGCAGTCTGCAGAAACCTCCCTGAGATACATAGCTCTCTGCAGAAACCTCCCTGAGGCACAGAGCTGTCTGCAGAAAAATCCCTGAGATACAGAGCTGTCTGCAAAAATCCTCCCTGAGGCACAGAGCTGTCTGGAGAAACCTCCCTGAGATACAGAGCTGTCTGCAGAAAGCTCCCTAAGATACAGAGCAGTCTGCAGCAACCTCCCTGAGATACAGAGCTGTCTGCAGAAACCTCCCTGAGATACAGAGCTGTCTGCAGAAACCTCCCTGATATACAGAACTGTCTGCAGAAACCTCCCTGAGATAAAGTGCTGTCTGCAGAAACCTCCCTGAGGCACGGAGCTGTCTGCAGAAATCTCCCTGAGGCAAGGAGCTGTCTGCAGAAACCTCCCTGAGGTACACAGCTGCCTGCAGAAACATCCCTGAGATACAGAGCTTTCTGCAGAAAACTCCCTGAGATATGTAGCTGTCTGCAGAAACCTCCCTGAGACACAGAGCTGTCTGCAGAAACCTCCCTGAGGCACAGAGCTGTCTGCAGAAACCTCCCTGAGATACAGAGCTGTCAGCAGAAACCTCGGTGAGATTCAGAGCTGTCTGCAGAAACCTCCCTGAGATACAGAGCATTCTGCAGAAACCTCCCTGAGATACAGAGCTGTCTTTTGAAACCTCCTTGAGATGCAGAGTTTTCTGCGGAAAATCCCTGAGGCACAGAGATGTCTGCAGAAACAACCCTGAGGCACGGAGCTGTCTGCAGAAACCTCCCTGAGATAGAGAGCTGTCTGCAGAAACCTACCTGTGATACAGAGCTGTCAGCAGAAATCTGCCTGAAATACAGAGCTGTCTGCAGAAACCTCCCTGAGATACAGAGCTGCCTGCAGAAACCTCACTGAGGCACGGAGCTGACTGCAGAACCCTCCCTGAGATACAGAGCTGACTGCAGAAACCTCCCTGAGGCACAGAGCTGTCTGCCGAAACCTCCCTGAGATACAGAGCTGTCTGCAGAAAACTCCCTGAGATACAGAGCAGTCTGCAGAAACCTCAATTAGAAACAGAGCTGTCTGCTGAAACCTCGCTGAGATACAGAGCTGTCTGCAGAAACCTCCCTGAGACACAGAGCTGTCTGCAGATTCCTCCCTGAGACACAGAGCTGTCTGCAGAAACCTCCCTGAGATACAGAGCTGTCTGCAGAAACCTCCCTGAGATACAGAGCTGTCTGCAGAAACCTCCCTGAGATACAGAGCAGTCTGCAGAAACATCCCTGAGATGCAGAGCAGTCTGCAGAGACCTCCATGAGATACAGAGCTGTCTGCATAAACCTCCCTTAGGCACAGGGCTGTCTGCAGAAACCTCCCTGAGATACAGAGCTGTCTGCAGGAACCTCCCTGATGTTCAGAGCTGTCTGCAGAATCTACCCTGAGATACAAAGCTGTCTGCAGAAACCTTCCTGATATACAGAGCTGTCTGCAGAAACCTCATAAGATACAGAGCTCTCTGCAGAAACCTCCCTGAGATACAGAGCTGTCTGCAGATACCTCCCTGAGATACAGAACTGTCTGCAGAAATCTCCCTGAGATTCAGAACAGTCTGCAGAAAACTCCCTGAGATACAGAGCTGTCTGCAGAAACCTCCCTGAGATACAGAGCTGTCTGCAGAAACCTCCCTGAGATACAGAGCTGTCTGCAGAAACGTCCCTGAGATACAGAGCTGTCTGCAGAAACCTCCATAAGATACAGAGCTGTCTGCAGAAACCTCCCTGAGATACAGAGCTGTCTGCAGATACCTCCCTGAGAAACAGAACAGTCTGCAGAAACCTCCCTGAGATACAGAGCTGTCTGCAGTAACCTCTCTGAGATACAGAGCTGTCTGCAGAAACCTCCCTGAGATACAGAGCTGTCTGCAGAAACCTCCCTGAGATACAGAGCTGTTTGCAGAAACCTCCCTGAGATACAGAGCTGTGTGCAGAAACCTCCCTGAGATACAGAGCAGTCTGCAGAAACCTCCCTGAGATACAGAGCTGTCTGCAGAAACCTCCCTGAGATACAGAGCTGTATGCAGCAACTTCCCTGAGATACACAGCCTTCCGCAGAAACCTCCCTGAGATACAGAGCTGTCTGCAGAAACCTCCCTGAGATGCAGAGCTGTATGCAGCAACCTCCCTGAGATACACAACCTTCCGCAGAAACCTCCAAGAGATACAGAGCTGTTTGCAGAAACATCCCTGAGGCCCGGTGCTATCTCCAGAAACATCGCTGAGATGCAGAGCTGTCTGCAGAAACCTCCATGAGATACAGAGCAGTTTGCATAAACCTCGCTGAGGCACAGAGCTGTCTGCTGAAACCTCCCTGAGATACAGAGCTGTCCGCAGAAACCACCCTGAGATACAGAACAGACGGCAGAAATTTCCCTGAGATACAGAGCTGTATGCAGAAACCTCACAGAAATACAGAGCTGTCTGCAGAAACATCCCTGAGATACAGAGCTGTCTGCAGAAACCTCCCTGAGATACAGAGCTGTCTGCAGAAACGTCCCTGAGATACAGAGCTGTCTGCAGAAACCTCCCCGAGATACAGAGCTGCCTGCAGAAACCTCCCTGAGATTCAGAGCAGTCTGCAGAAACCTCCCTGAGATACAGAGCTGTCTGCAGAAAACTCCCTGAGATACCGAGCTGTCTGCAGCAATTCCCTGAGAAACAGAACTGTCTGCAGAAACCTCCCTGAGATACAGAGCTGTCTGCAGAACCCTAAATGAGGTACAGAGCTGTCTGCAGAAAGCTGCCTGAGATACAGAGCTGCTGCAGAAACCTCCCTGTGGTACGGAGCGAACTCCAGAAAAATCCCTGAGATACAGAGCAGTCTGCAGAAACCTCCCTGAGATAAGGAGCAGTCTGCGTAAACCTCCCTGAGGCAAAGAGCTGTCTGCCGAAACCACCCTGAAATACAGAGCTGTCTGCAGAGACCACCCTGAGATACGTAGCAATCTGCAGAAACGTCCCTGAGGCACGGAGTTGCCTGCAGGAACCTCCCTGAGATACAGAGCTGTCTGCAGGAAACTCCCTGAGATACAGAGCTGTATGCAGGAACCTCCCTGAGATCAGGAGATGTCTGCAGAAACCTCCCTGAAATACAGAGTTGTCTGCAGAAACCTTCCTCAGATACAGAGCAGTCTGCAGAAACCTCCCTGAGATATGGAGATGTATGCAGAAAACTCCCTGAGACACAGAGCTGTCTGCAGAAACCTCCCTGAGATACAGAGCTGTCTGCAGAAACCTCTCTGAGATACTGAGCTGTCTGCTTAAACCTCCCTGAGGCACGGATCTGTCTGCCGAAACCTCCCTGAAATACAGAGCTGTCTGCAGAAACATACCTGAGATACAGAGCTGTCTGCAGAAACCCCCCTGAGGCAGAGAGCTGTCTGCAGAAAGCTCCCTGAGGCACGGGGCTGTCTGCAGAAACCTCCCTAAGGCACGGAGCTGTCTGCAGAAACCTCCCTGAGATACACAGCTGTCTGCAGAAACCTCCCTGAGATACGGAGCAGTCTGCAGAGACCTCCCTGAGGCACGGAGAGGTCTGCAGGAACCTCCCTGAGATACAGAGCTGTCTGCAAAACCTCCCTGAGATACAGAGCTGCATGCAGAAACCTCCCTGAGATCAGGAGATGTCTGCAGAAACCTCCCTGAAATAAAGAGTTGTCTGCAGAAACCTCCCTGAGATACAGAGCTGTCTGCAGAAACCTCCCTGAGATACAGAGCTGTCTGCAGAAACCTCCCTGAGATACAGAGCTGTATGCAGCAACCTCCCTGAGATACACAGCCTTCCGCAGAAACCTCCCTGAGATACAGAGCTGTCTGCAGAAACCTCCCTGAGATGCAGAGCTGTATGCAGCAACCTCCCTGAGATAAACAGCCTTCCGCAGAAACCTCCCTGAGATACAGAGCTGTTTGCAGAAACATCCCTGAGGCCCGGAGCTATCTCCAGAAACATCCCTGAGATGCAGAGCTGTCTGCAGAAACCTCCAAGAGATACAGAGCAGTTTGCATAAACCTCGCTGAGGCACAGAGCTGTCTGCTGAAACCTCCCTGAGATACAGAGCAGTCTGCAGAAACCTCCCTGAGATCAGGAGATGTCTGCAGAAACCTGCCTGAAATAAAGAGTTGTCTGCAGAAACCTCCCAGAGATACAGAGAAGTCTGCAGAAACCTCCCTGAGATACGGAGCTGTATGCAGAAAACTCCTTGAGACACAGAGCTGTCTGCAGAAACCTCCCTGAGGAACCGAGATGTCTGCAGAATCGTCCCTGAGGCACAGAGCTGTCTTGTTAAAAACCTACCTGAGATACAGAGCTGTCTGCAGAATCCTCCCTAAGATACAGAGCTGTCTGCAGAAACCTCTCTGAGGCATGGAGCTGTCTGCAGAAACCTCCCAGAGGCATGGAGCGGTCTGCAGAAACCTCCCTGAGATACAGAGCTGTCTGCAGAAACCTCCCAGAGGCACGGATCTGTCAGCCGAAACCTCCCTGAGATACAGAGCTGTCTGCAGAAACCTCCCTGAGATAAGAGCTGTTTGCAGAAACCTCCCTGAGATACAGAGCTGTCTGCAGAAACCTCCCTGAGATACAGAGCAGTCTGCAGAAACCTCCCTGAGATACAGAGCTGTCTGCAGAAACCTCCCTGAGATACAGAGCTGTATGCAGCAACCTCCCTGAGATACACAGCCTTCCGCAGAAACCTCCCTGAGATACAGAGCTGTCTGCAGAAACCTCCCTGAGATGCAGAGCTGTATGCAGCAACCTCCCTGAGATACACAGCCTTCCGCAGAAACCTCCCTGAGATACAGAGCTGTTTGCAGAAACATCCCTAAGGCCCGGAGCTATCTCCAGAAACATCCCTGAGATGCAGAGCTGTCTGCAGAAACCTCCATGAGATACAGAGCAGTTTGCATAAACCTCGCTGAGGCACAGAGCTGTCTGCTGAAACCTCCCTGAGATACAGAGCTGTCTGCAGAAACCTCCCTGAGATCAGGAGATGTCTGCAGAAACCTCCCTGAAATAAAGAGTTGTCTGCAGAAACCTCCCTGAGATACAGAGAAGTCTGCAGAAACCTCCCTGAGGTACGGAGCTGTATGCAGAAAACTCCTTGAGACACAGAGCTGTCCGCAGAAACCTCCCTGAGGAACCGAGATGTCTGCAGAATCGTCCCTGAGGCACAGAGCTGTCTTGCAAAAACCTCCCTGAGATACAGAGCTGTCTGCAGAAACCTCCCTAAGATACAGAGCTGTCTGCAGAAACCTCCCTGAGGCATGGAGCTGTCTGCAGAAACCTCCCTGAGATGCAGAGCTGTCTGCAGAAACCTCCCTGAGATACAGAGCTGTCTGCAGAAACCTCCCTGAGGCACGGATCTGTCTGCCGAAACCTCCCTGAGATACAGAGCTGTCTGCAGAAACCTCCCTGAGGTACAGAGCTCTCTGCAGAAACCTCCCTGAGATACAGAGCTAACTGCAGAAACCTCCCTGAGATAGAGAGTTGTCTGCAGAAACCTCCCTGAGGCACGGAGCTGTCTGCAGAAACCTTCCAGAAATACGGAGCTGTCTACAGAAAACTCCCTGAGATACAGAGCTGTCAGCAGAAACATCCCTGAGATATGGAGCTGTCTGCAGAAACCTCCCTGAGGCACAGAGCTGTCTGCAGAAACCTCCCTGAGATGCAGAGCTGTCTGCAGAAAACACCCTGAGATACAGAGATGTCTGCAGAAACATCCCTGAGATATGGAGCTGTCTGCAGAAACCTCCCTGAGGCACGGAGCTGTCTGCAGAAACCTCTCTGAGATACTGAGCTGTCAGGCAGAAACATCCCTGAGACGCAGAGCTGTCTGCAGAATCCTCTCTGAGGTGCAGAGCTCTCTGCAGAAACCACCCCGAGGCGCAGAACTGTTTGCAGAAACCTCCCTGAGATACAGACCTGTCTGCAGAAACCTCCCTGAGGCACGGAGCTGTCTGCAGAAACCTCCCTGAAATACAGAGCTGTCTGCAGAAACCTCCCTGAGATACAGAGCTGCCTGCAGAATCTCCGTGAGATACAGAGCTGTCTGCAGAAACCTCCCTGAGATACGGAGCTCTCTGCAGAAAACACCCTGAGATACAGAGCTGTCTGCAGAAACCTCCCTGAGATACGGAGCTCTCTGCAGAAAACACCCTGAGATACAGAGCTGTCTGCAGAAACATCCCTGAGATACAGAGCTGACTGCAAAAACCTCCCTGAGATACAGAGCTGTCTGCAAAAACCTCTCTGAGATACTGAGCTGTCTGGCAGAAACATTCCTGAGATACAGAGCTTTCTGCAGAAACCTCCCTGAGGCACGGAGCTGTCTGCAGAAACCTTCCTGAGATACAGAGCAGTCTGCAGAAACCTCCGAGATCCTGAGCGGTCTGCAGAAACCGCCCTGAGATACAGAGCTGTCTGAAGAAACCTCCCTGAGATACAGGGCTATCTGCAGAAACCTCCCTGAGATACAGAGCTGTCTGCAGAAACATTCCTGAGATACAGAGGTGTCTGCAGAAAACTCCCTGAGATACAGATTTGTCTGCAGAAAACTCCCTGAGATACAGAGCTGTCTGCAGAAACCTCCCTGAGATACAGAGCTGTTGCAGTAACCTCCCTTAGATACAGAGCTGTCTGCATAAACCTCCCTGAGATACAGAGCGGTGTGCAGAAACCTCCCTGAGGCATGGAGCTGACTGCAGAACCCTCCCTGAGATACAGAGCTGTCTGCATAAACCTCCCTGAGATACAGAGCTGTCTGCAGAAACCTCCCTCAAGCGCAGAGCTGTCTGCAGGATCCTCCCTGAGGCGCAGAACTGTCTGCAGAAAAATCGCTGAGATACAGAGCTGTCTGCAGAAACCTCCCTGAGGCACGGAGCTGTTCGCAGAAAACTCCCTGAAATACAGAGCTGTCTGCAGAAACCTGCCTGAGATACAAAGCTGTCTGCAGAAACCTCCCTGAGATACAGAGCTGTCTGAAGAAACCTCCCTGAGATACAGAGCTGTCTGCAGAAACTTCCCTGAGATACAGAGCTGTCCGCCGAAACCTCCCTGAGATACAGAGCTGGCTGCAGAAACCTCCCTGAGATACAGAGCTGTCTGCAGAAACCTCACTGAGATACTGAGCTGTCTGGCAGAAACATCCCTGAGATACAGAGCTGTTTGCAGAAACCTGCCTGAGATACAGAGCTGTCTGCAGAAACCTCCCTGAGACACAGAGCTTTCTGCAGAAAACTCCCTAAGATACAGAGCTGTCTGCAAAATCCCCCCTGAGATAGAGAGCTGTCTGCAGAAACCTCCCTGGGAAACGGAGCTGTCTGCAGAAATCTCATTAAGATACAGAGCTGTCTGCAGGAAACTCACTGAGATAAAGAGCTTTCTGCAGAAACCTCCCTGAGATACAGAGCTGTCTGCAGAAACCTCCCTGAGATCTGGAGCTGTCTGCAGAAACCTCCCTGAGATAAAGAGTTGTCTGCTGAAACCTCCCTGAGATACAGAGCGGTCTGCAGAAACCTCCCTGAGATACAGAGCTGTCTGAAGAAACCTCCCTGAGATACAGAGCTGTCTGCAGAAATCTCCCTGAGATACAGAGGTGTCTGCAGAAACCTCCCTGAGGCACGGAGCTGTCTGCAGAAACCTCTCTGAGATACAGGGCTGTCTGCAGAAACCTCCCTGAGATACAGAGTTGTCCGCAGAAACCTCCCTGAGAAATGAAGCTGTCTGCAGAAACCGCCCTGAGATACAGAGCTGTCTGCAGAAACCTCCCTGAGGCACCGAGATGTCTGCAGAAACTGCCCTGAGATACTGAGCTGTCTGCAGAAACCTCCCTGAGATACAGAGCTTTCTGCCGAAACCTCCCTGAGATACAGAGATGTCTGAAGCAAATTCCCGAAGGCACGGAGCTGTCTGCAGAAGCCTCCCTGAGGTAAAGAGCTCTCTACAGAATCTTCCCTGAGGCACGGTTCTGTATGCAGAAACCTCCCTGAGATACAGAGCTGTCTGCATAAACCTCCCTGAGATACGGAGCTGTCTGCAGAAACCTCCCTGAGAAACAGAGCTGTCTGCAAAAACCTCCCTGTGATACAGAGCTGTCTGCAGAAACCTCCCTGAAGCACGGAGCTCTCTGCAGAAACCTCCCTGAGATACAGAGCTGTCTGCAGAAACCTCCCTAAGATACAGAGCCTTCTGCAGAAACCTCCCTGAGACACAGAGCTGTCGGCGGAAACCTCCCTGAGATACAGATGTGTCTGCAGAAACCTCCCTGAGATACAGAGTTGTCTGCAGAAACCTCCCTGAGATACAGAGCTGTCTGCAGAAACCTCCCTGAGATACAGAGCAGTCTGCAGAAACCTCCCTGAGATAGAGAGCTGTCGCAAAAATCTCCCTGAGATACAGAGCTGTCTGCAGCAACCTCCCTAAGATACAGAGCGGTCAGCAGAAAGCTCCCTGAGATACAGAGCTGTCTGCAGTAACCTCACTGAGGCCCGGAGCTATCTCCAGAAACATTCCTGAGATACAGAGCAGTCTGCAGAATCCTCCCTGAGATACAGAGCAGTCTGCATAAACCTCCCTGAGGCACAGGGCTGTCTGCCGAAACCTCCCTGAGATACAGAGCTGTCTGCAGAAACCTCCCTGAGGCGCGGAGCTGTCTGCAGAAACCGCCCTGAGATACGGAGCTGTATGCAGAAAACTCCCTGAGACACAGAGCTGTCTGCACAAACCTCCCTGAGGCACAGAGCTGTCTGCAGAAACCACCCTGAGGCACGGAGTTGTCTGCAGAAACCTCCCTGAGATACAGAGCTGTCTGCAGAAATCTCCCTTTAATACAGAGCAGTCGGCAGAATCCTCCCCGAGATTCATAACAGTCTGCAGAAACCACCCTGCGATACAGAGCTTCTGCAGAAACCTCCCTGAGGTACAGAGCTGTCTGCAGAAACCTCGCTGAGATACAGAGCTGTCTGCAGAAACGTCCCTGTGGTACAGAGCTGTCTGCAGAAACCTCCCTGAGATACAGAGCTGTCTGCAGAAACGTCCCTGAGATACAGAGCTGTCTGCAGAAACCTCCATAAGATACAGAGCTGTCTGCAGAAACCTCCCTGAGATACAGAGCTGTCTGCAGATACATCCCTGAGATACAGAGCTGTCTGCAGAAATCTCCCTGAGGCACCGAGATGTCTGCAGAAACTGCCCTGAGATACTGAGCTGTCTGCAGAAACCTCCCTGAGATACAGAGCTGTCTGCAGAAAACTCCCTGAGATACAGAGCTGTCTGCAGAAAGCTCCCTGAGATACATAGCTGTCTGCAGAAACCTCCCTGAGTCCCGGAGCTATCTCCAGAAGCCTCCCTGAGATACAGAGCAGTCTGCAGAATCCTCCCTGAGACACAGAGCAGTCTGCATAAACCTCCCTGAGGCACACGGCTGTCTGCCGAAACCTCCCTGAGATACAGAGCTGTCCGTAGAAACCTGCCTGAGGCGCGGAGCTGTCTGCAGAAACCTCCCTGAGATACGGAGCTGTATGCAGAAAACTCCCTGAGACACAGAGCTGTCTGCAGAAACCTCCCTGAGTCACAGAGCTGTCTGCAGAAACCACCCTGAGGCACAGAGCTGTCGGCAGAAACTACCCTGAGATACAGAGCTGTCTGCAGAAACCTCCCTGAGATACAGAGCTGTCTGCAGAAACCTCATAAGATACAGAGCTGTCTGCAGAAACCTCCCTGAGATACAGAGCTGTCTGCAGAAACCTCCCTGAGGCACGGAGCTGTCTGCAGAAAACTCCCTGAGATACAGTGCAGTCTGCAGAAAGCTCCCTGATTTACGGAACTGTATACAGAAAACTCCCTGAGAGACACAGCTGTCTGCAGAAACCTCCCTGAGGCACGGAGCTGTCTGCAGAAACCTCCCTGAGATACAGAGCTGTCTGCAGAAACCTCCCTGAGATACAGAGCTGTCTGCAGAAATCTCAATAATATACAGAGCTGTCTGTATAAACCTCCCTGAGATACAGAGCTGTCTGAAGCAACCTCCCAGAGGCACGGAGCTTTGTGCGGAAACCGCCCTGAGATACTGAGCTGCCTGCAGAAACCTCCCTGAGATACAGAGCTGTCTGCCGAAACCTCCCTGAGATACAGAGCTGTCTGTATAAACCTCCCTGAGATACAGAGATGTCTGAAGCATCCTCCCGGAGGCACGGAGCTGTCTGCAGAAACCTCCCTGAGATACAGAGCTGTCTGCAAAACCTCCCTGAGATACAGAGCTGCATGCAGAAACCTCCCTGAGATCAGGAGATGTCTGCAGAAACCTCCCTGAAATAAAGAGTTGTCTGCAGAAACCTCCCTGAGATACAGAGCTGTCTGCAGAAACCTCCCTGAGATACAGAGCTGTCTGCAGAAACCTCCCAGAGGCACGGATCTGTCAGCCGAAACCTCCCTGAGATACAGAGCTGTCTGCAGAAACCTCCCTGAGATACAGAGCTGTTTGCAGAAACCTCCCTGAGATACAGAGCTGTCTGCAGAAACCTCCCTGAGATACAGAGCAGTCTGCAGAAACCTCCCTGAGATACAGAGCTGTCTGCAGAAACCTCCCTGAGATACAGAGCTGTATGCAGCAACCTCCCTGAGATACACAGCCTTCCGCAGAAACCTCCCTGAGATACAGAGCTGTCTGCAGAAACCTCCCTGAGATGCAGAGCTGTATGCAGCAACCTCCCTGAGATAAACAGCCTTCCGCAGAAACCTCCCTGAGATACAGAGTTGTTTGCAGAAACATCCCTGAGGCCCGGAGCTATCTCCAGAAACATCCCTGAGATGCAGAGCTGTCTGCAGAAACCTCCAAGAGATACAGAGCAGTTTGCATAAACCTCGCTGAGGCACAGAGCTGTCTGCTGAAACCTCCCTGAGATACAGAGCAGTCTGCAGAAACCTCCCTGAGATCAGGAGATGTCTGCAGAAACCTGCCTGAAATAAAGAGTTGTCTGCAGAAACCTCCCAGAGATACAGAGAAGTCTGCAGAAACCTCCCTGAGATACGGAGCTGTATGCAGAAAACTCCTTGAGACACAGAGCTGTCTGCAGAAACCTCCCTGAGGAACCGAGATGTCTGCAGAATCGTCCCTGAGGCACAGAGCTGTCTTGCTAAAAACCTACCTGAGATACAGAGCTGTCTGCAGAATCCTCCCTAAGATACAGAGCTGTCTGCAGAAACCTCTCTGAGGCATGGAGCTGTCTGCAGAAACCTCCCTGAGATACAGAGCTGTCTGCAGAAACCTCCCTGAGATACAGAGCTGTCTGCAGAAACCTCCCAGAGGCACGGATCTGTCAGCCGAAACCTCCCTGAGATACAGAGCTGTCTGCAGAAACCTCCCTGAGATAAGAGCTCTTTGCAGAAACCTCCCTGAGATACAGAGCTGTCTGCAGAAACATCCCTGAGGCCCGGAGCTATCTCCAGAAACATCCCTGAGATGCAGAGCTGTCTGCAGAAACCTCCATGAGATACAGAGCAGTTTGCATAAACCTCGCTGAGGCACAGAGCTGTCTGCTGAAACCTCCCTGAGATACAGAGCTGTCTGCAGAAACCTCCCTGAGATCAGGAGATGTCTGCAGAAACCTCCCTGAAATAAAGAGTTGTCTGCAGAAACCTCCCTGAGATACAGAGAAGTCTGCAGAAACCTCCCTGAGGTACGGAGCTGTAGGCAGAAAACTCCTTGAGACACAGAGCTGTCCGCAGAAACCTCCCTGAGGAACCGAGATGTCTGCAGAATCGTCCCTGAGGCACAGAGCTGTCTTGCAAAAACCTCCCTGAGATACAGAGCTGTCTGCAGAAACCTCCCTAAGATACAGAGCTGTCTGCAGAAACCTCCCTGAGGCATGGAGCTGTCTGCAGAAACCTCCCTGAGATGCAGAGCTGTCTGCAGAAACCTCCCTGAGATACAGAGCTGTCTGCAGAAACCTATTTGAGGCACGGATCTGTCTGCCGAAACCTCCCTGAGATACAGAGCTGTCTGCAGAAACCTCCCTGAGGTACAGAGCTGTCTGCAGAAACCTCCCTGAGATACAGAGCTAACTGCAGAAACCTCCCTGAGATAGAGAGTTGTCTGCAGAAACCTCCCTGAGGCACGGAGCTGTCTGCAGAAACCTTCCAGAAATACGGAGCTGTCTACAGAAAACTCCCTGAGATACAGAGCTGTCAGCAGAAACATCCCTGAGATATGGAGCTGTCTGCAGAAACCTCCCTGAGGCACAGAGCTGTCTGCAGAAACCTCCCTGAGATGCAGAGCTGTCTGCAGAAACCTCCCTCAGATACACAGCTGTCTGCAGAAACATCCCTGAGATTCAGAGCTGTCTGCAGAAACCTCCCTGAGGCACGGAGCTGTCTGCAGAAACCAATCTGAGATACTGAGCTCTCTGGCAGAAACATCCCTGAGACGCAGAGCTGTCTGCAGAATCCTCTCTGAGGCGCAGAGCTCTTTGCAGAAACCACCCCGAGGCGCAGAACTGTTTGCAGAAACCTCCCTGAGATACAGACCTGTCTGCAGAAACCTCCCTGAGGCACGGAGCTGTCTGCAGAAACCTCCCTGAAATACAGAGCTGTCTGCAGAAACCTCCCTGAGATACAGAGCTGCCTGCAGAATCTCCGTGAGATACAGAGCTGTCTGCAGAAACCTCCCTGAGATACGGAGCTCTCTGCAGAAAACACCCTGAGATACAGAGCTGTCTGCAGAAACATCCCTGAGATACAGAGCTGACTGCAAAAACCTCCCTGAGATACAGAGCTGTCTGCAAAAACCTCTCTGAGATACTGAGCTGTCTGGCAGAAATATCCCTGAGATACAGAGCTGTCTGCAGAAACCTCCCTGAGGCACGGAGCTGTCTGCAGAAACCTTGCTGAGATACAGAGCAGTCTGCAGACAACGCCGAGATCCTGAGCGGTCTGCAGAAACCTCCCTGAGATACAGAGCTGTCTGAAGAAACCTCCCTGAGATACAGGGCTGTCTGCAGAAACCTCCCTGAGATACAGATCTGTCTGCAGAAACATCCCTGAGATACAGATTTGTCTGCAGAAAACTCCCTGAGATACAGATTTGTCTGCAGAAAACTCCCTGAGATACAGAGCTGTCTGCAGAAACCTCCCTGAGATACAGAGCTGTCTGCAGAAACCTCCCTGAGATACAGAGCTGTCTGCATAAACATCCCTGAGATACAGAGCGGTCTGCAGAAACCTCCCTGATGCATGGAGCTGTCTGCAGAACCCTCCCTGAGATATAGAGCTGTCTGCAGCAACCTCGCTGAGATACAGAGCTGTCTGCAGAAACCTCCCTCAAGCGCAGAGCTGTCTGCAGGATCCTCCCTGAGGCGCAGAACTGTCTGCAGAAAAATCGCTGAGATACAGAGCTGTCTGCAGAAACCTCCCTGAGGCACGGAGCTGTCTGCAGAAAACTCCCTGAAATACAGAGCTGTCTGCAGAAACCTCCGTGAGATACAGAGCTGTCTGCAGAAACCTCCCTGAGATACAGAGCTGTCTGAAGAAACCTCCCTGAGATACAGAGCTGTCTGCAGAAACTTCCCTGAGATACAGAGCTGTCCGCCGAAACCTCCCTGAGATACAGAGCTGGCTGCAGAAACCTCCCTGAGATACAGAGCTGTCTGCAGAAACCTCACTGAGATACTGAGCTGTCTGGCAGAAACATCCCTGAGATACAGAGCTGTTTGCAGAAACCTGCCTGAGATACAGAGCTGTCTGCAGAAACCTCCCTGAGACACAGAGCTTTCTGCAGAAAACTCCCTAAGATACAGAGCTGTCTGCAAAATCCCCCCTGAGATAGAGAGCTGTCTGCAGAAACCTCCCTGGGAAACGGAGCTGTCTGCAGAAATCTCATTAAGATACAGAGCTGTCTGCAGGAAACTCACTGAGATAAAGAGCTTTCTGCAGAAACCTCCCTGAGATACAGAGCTGTCTGCAGAAACCTCCCTGAGATCTGGAGCTGTCTGCAGAAACCTCCCTGAGATAAAGAGTTGTCTGCTGAAACCTCCCTGAGATACAGAGCGGTCTGCAGAAACCTCCCTGAGATACAGAGCTGTCTGAAGAAACCTCCCTGAGATACAGAGCTGTCTGCAGAAATCTCCCTGAGATACAGAGGTGTCTGCAGAAACCTCCCTGAGGCACGGAGCTGTCTGCAGAAACCTCTCTGAGATACAGGGCTGTCTGCAGAAACCTCCCTGAGATACAGAGTTGTCCGCAGAAACCTCCTTGAGAAATGAAGCTGTCTGCAGAAACCGCTCTGAGATACAGAGCTGTCTGCAGAAACCTCCCTGAGGCACCGAGATGTCTGCAGAAACTGCCCTGAGATACTGAGCTGTCTGCAGAAACCTCCCTGAGATACAGAGCTTTCTGCCGAAACCTCCCTGAGATACAGAGATGTCTGAAGCAAATTCCCGAAGGCACGGAGCTGTCTGCAGAAGCCTCCCTGAGGTAAAGAGCTCTCTACAGAATCCTCCCTGAGGCACGGTTCTGTATGCAGAAACCTCCCTGAGATACAGAGCTGTCTGCATAAACCTCCCTGAGATACGGAGCTGTCTGCAGAAACCTCCCTGAGAAACAGAGCTGTCTGCAAAAACCTCCCTGTGATACAGAGCTGTCTGCAGAAACCTCCCTGAAGCACGGAGCTCTCTGCAGAAACCTCCCTGAGATACAGAGCTGTCTGCAGAAACCTCCCTAAGATACAGAGCCTTCTGCAGAAACCTCCCTGAGACACAGAGCTGTCGGCGGAAACCTCCCTGAGATACAGATGTGTCTGCAGAAACCTCCCTGAGATACAGAGTTGTCTGCAGAAACCTCCCTGAGATACAGAGCTGTCTGCAGAAACCTCCCTGAGATACAGAGCAGTCTGCAGAAACCTCCCTGAGATAGAGAGCTGTCGCAAAAATCTCCCTGAGATACAGAGCTGTCTGCAGCAACCTCCCTAAGATACAGAGCGGTCAGCAGAAAGCTCCCTGAGATACAGAGCTGTTTGCAGTAACCTCACTGAGGCCCGGAGCTATCTCCAGAAACATTCCTGAGATACAGAGCAGTCTGCAGAATCCTCCCTGAGATACAGAGCAGTCTGCATAAACCTCCCTGAGGCACAGGGCTGTCTGCCGAAACCTCCCTGAGTTACAGAGCTGTCTGCAGAAACCTCCCTGAGGCGCGGAGCTGTCTGCAGAAACCGCCCTGAGATACGGAGCTGTATGCAGAAAACTCCCTGAGACACAGAGCTGTCTGCACAAACCTCCCTGAGGCACAGAGCTGTCTGCAGAAACCACCCTGAGGCACGGAGTTGTCTGCAGAAACCTCCCTGAGATACAGAGCTGTCTGCAGAAATCTCCCTTTAATACAGAGCAGTCGGCAGAATCCTCCCCGAGATTCATAACAGTCTGCAGAAACCACCCTGCGATACAGAGCTTCTGCAGAAACCTCCCTGAGGTACAGAGCTGTCTGCAGAAACCTCCCTGAGATACAGAGCTGTCTGCAGAAACGTCCCTGAGGTACAGAGCTGTCTGCAGAAACCTCCCTGAGATACAGAGCTGTCTGCAGAAACGTCCCTGAGATACAGAGCTGTCTGCAGAAACCTCCATAAGATACAGAGCTGTCTGCAGAAACCTCCCTGAGATACAGAGCTGTCTGCAGATACCTCCCTGAGATACAGAGCTGTCTGCAGAAATCTCCTTGAGGCACCGAGATGTCTGCAGAAACTGCCCTGAGATACTGAGCTGTCTGCAGAAACCTCCCTGAGATACAGAGCTGTCTGCAGAAAACTCCCTGAGATACAGAGCTGTGTGCAGAAAGCTCCCTGAGATACATAGCTGTCTGCAGAAACCTCCCTGAGTCCCGGAGCTATCTCCAGAAGCCTCCCTGAGATACAGAGCAGTCTGCAGAATCCTCCCTGAGACGCAGAGCAGTCTGCATAAACCTCCCTGAGGCACACGGCTGTCTGCCGAAACCTCCCTGAGATACAGAGCTGTCCGTAGAAACCTCCCTGAGGCGCGGAGCTGTCTGCAGAAACCTCCCTGAGATACGGAGCTGTATGCAGAAAACTCCCTGAGACACAGAGCTGTCTGCAGAAACCTCCCTGAGTCACAGAGCTGTCTGCAGAAACCACCCTGAGGCACAGAGCTGTCGGCAGAATCTACCCTGAGATACAGAGCTGTCTGCAGAAACCTCCCTGAGATACAGAGCTGTCTGCAGAAACCTCATAAGATACAGAGCTGTCTGCAGAAACCTCCCTGAGATACAGAGCTGTCTGCAGAAACCTCCCTGAGGCACGGAGCTGTCTGCAGAAAACTCCCTGAGATACAGTGCAGTCTGCAGAAAGCTCCCTGAGTTACGGAACTGTATAAAGAAAACTCCCTGAGAGACACAGCTGTCTGCAGAAACCTCCCTGAGGCACGGAGCTGTCTGCAGAAACCTCCCTGAGATACAGAGCTGTCTGCAGAAACCTCCCTGAGATACAGAGCTGTCTGCAGAAATCTCAATAAGATACAGAGCTGTCTGTATAAACCTCCCTGAGATACAGAGCTGTCTGAAGCAACCTCCCAGAGGCACGGAGCTTTGTGCGGAAACCGCCCTGAGATACTGAGCTGCCTGCAGAAACCTCCCTGAGATACAGAGCTGTCTGCCGAAACCTCCCTGAGATACAGAGCTGTCTGTATAAACCTCCCTGAGATACAGAGATGTCTGAAGCATCCTCCCGGAGGCACGGAGCTGTCTGCAGAAACCTCCCTGAGATACAGAGCTGTCTGCAGAAACCTCCCTGAGATACGGAGCTGTCTGCAGAAACCTCCCTGAGAAACAGAGCTGTCTGCAACAACCTCCCTGTGATACAGAGCTGTCTGCAGAAACCTCCCTGAAGCACGGAGCTCTCTGCAGAAACCTCCCTGAGATACAGAGCTGTCTGCAGAAACTTCCCTAAGATACAGAGCCTTCTGCATAAACCTCCCTGAGGCACAAGGCTGTCTGCTGAAACCTCCGTGAGATACAGAGCTGTCTGAAGAAACCTCCCTGAGGCGCGGAGCTGTCTGCAGAAACCGCCCTGAGATACGGAGCTGTATGCAGAAAACTCCCTGAGATAGAGAGCTGTCTGCAAAAACCACCCTGAGATACAGAGCTGTCAGCAGAAAACTCCCTTTAATACAGAGCAGTCGGCAGAAACATCCCTGAGGCACGGAGCTGTCTGCAGAAACCTCCCTGAGGCACAGAGCTGTCTGCAGAAGCCTCCCTGAGATACAGAGCTGTCTGCAGGAACCGCCCTGAGGTACAGAGCTGTGCGCAGAAACTACCCTGAAATACAGAGCTGTCTGCAGAAACCTCCCTGAGATACAGAGCTGTCTGCAGAAACCTCCCTGAGATACAGAACTGTCTGCAGAAACCTCCCCGAGATTCAGAACAGTCTGCAGAAACCACCCTGCGATACAGAACTGTCTGCAGAAACCTCCCTGAGGTACAGAGCTGTCTGCAGAAACCTCCCTGAGATACAGAGCTGTCTGCAGAAACGTCCCTGAGATACAGAGCTGTCTGCAGAAACCTCCATAAGAAACAGAACTGTCTGCAGAAACCTCCCTGAGATACAGAGCTGTCTGCAGATACCTCCCTGAGATACAGAGCTGTCTGCAGAAATCTCCCTGAGATACAGAGCTGTCTGCAGTAACCTCTCTGAGATATAGAGCTGTCTGCAGAAACCTCCCTGAGATACAGAGCTGTCTGCAGAAAACTCCCTGAGGCATGGAGCTTTATGCAGAAACCTCCCTGAGATACAGAGCTGTCTGCAGAAACCTCCCTGAGATACGGAGCAGTGTGCAGAAACCTCCCTGAGGCACGGAGTTGTCTGCAGGAACCTCCCTGAGATACAGAGCTGACTGCAGGAACCTCACTGAGATACAGAGCTCTATGCAGTAACCTCCCTGAGATCAGGAGATGCCTGCAGAAATCTCAATAAGATACAGAGCTGTCTGTATAAACCTCCCTGAGATACAGAGCTGTCTGAAGCAACCTCCCAGAGGCACGGAGCTTTGTGCGGAAACCGCCCTGATATACTGAGCTGCCTGCAGAAACCTCCCTGAGATACAGAGCTGTCTGCCGAAACCTCCCTGAGATACAGAGCTGTCTGTATAAACCTCCCTGAGATACAGAGATGTCTGAAGCATCCTCCCGGAGGCACGGAGCTGTCTGCAGAAACCTCCCTGAGATACAGAGCTGTCTGCAGAAACCTCCCTGAGATACGGAGCTGTCTGCAGAAACCTCCCTGAGAAACAGAGCTGTCTGCAACAACCTCCCTGTGATACAGAGCTGTCTGCAGAAACCTCCCTGAAGCACGGAGCTCTCTGCAGAAACCTCCCTGAGATACAGAGCTGTCTGCAGAAATCTCCCTAAGATACAGAGCCTTCTGCAGAAACCTCCCTGAGACACAGAGCTGTCTGCGGAAACCTCCCTGAGATACAGAGGTGTCTGCAGAAACCTCCCTGAGATACAGAGCTGTCTGCAGAAACCTCCCTGACATAGAGATGTCTGCAGAAATCTCCCTGAGATACAGAGCAGTCTGCAGAAACCTCCCTAAGATACACAGCGGTCTGCAGAAAGCTCCCTGAGATACAGAGCTGTCTGCAGTAACCTCACTGAGGCCCGGAGCTATCTCCAGAAACCTCCCTGAGATACAGAGCAGTCTGCAGAATCCTCCCTGAGATACAGAGCAGTATGCATAAACCTCCCTGAGGCACAAGGCTGTCTGCTGAAACCTCCCTCAGATACAGAGCTGTCTGAAGAAACCTCCCTGAGGCGCGGAGCTGTCTGCAGAAACCGCCCTGAGATACGGAGCTGTATGCAGAAAACTCCCTGAGACACAGAGCTGTCTGCAGAAACCTCCCTGAGGCACAGAGCTGTCTGCAGAAACCACCCTGAGGCACGGAGCTGTCTGCAGAAACCTCCCTGAGAAACAGAGCTGTCTGCAACAACCTCCCTGTGATACAGAGCTGTCTGCAGAAACCTCCCTGAAGCACGGAGCTCTCTGCAGAAACCTCCCTGAGATACAGAGCTGTCTGCAGAAATCTCCCTAAGAACCAGAGCCTTCTGCAGAAACCTACCTGAGATACAGAGCTGTCTGCCGAAACCTCCCTGAGATACAGAGCTGTCTGTATAAAACTCCCTGAGACACAGAGCTGTCTGCAGAAACCTCCCTGAGGCACAGAGCTGTCTGCAGAAACCACCCTGAGGCACGGAGCTGTCTGCAGAAACCTCCCTGAGATAGAGAGCTGTCTGCAAAAACCACCCTGAGATACAGAGCTGTCAGCAGAAAACTCCCTTTAATACAGAGCAGTCGGCAGAAACATCCCTGAGGCACGGAGCTGTCTGCAGAAACCTCCCTGAGGCACAGAGCTGTCTGCAGAAGCCTCCCTGAGATACAGAGCTGTCTGCAGGAACCGCCCTGAGGTACAGAGCTGTGTGCAGAAACTACCCTGAAATACAGAGCTGTCTGCAGAAACCTCCCTGAGATACAGAGCTGTCTGCAGAAACCTCATAAGATACAGAGCTGTCTGCAGAAACCTCCCTGAGATACAGAACTGTCTGCAGAAACCTCCCCGAGATTCAGAACAGTCTGCAGAAACCACCCTGCGATACAGAACTGTCTGCAGAAACCTCCCTGAGGTACAGAGCTGTCTGCAGAAACCTCCCTGAGATACAGAGCTGTCTGCAGAAACGTCCCTGAGATACAGACCTGTCTGCAGAAACCTCCATAAGAAACAGAACTGTTGCAGAAACCTCCCTGAGATACAGAGCTGTCTGCAGATACCTCCCTGAGATACAGAGCTGTCTGCAGAAATCTCCCTGAGATACAGAGCTGTCTGCAGTAACCTCTCTGAGATATAGAGCTGTCTGCAGAAACCTCCCTGAGATACAGAGCTGTCTGCAGAAAACTCCCTGAGGCATGGAGCTTTATGCAGAAACCTCCCTGAGATACAGAGCTGTCTGCAGAAACCTCCCTGAGATACGGAGCAGTGTGCAGAAACCTCCCTGAGGCACGGAGTTGTCTGCAGGAACCTCCCTGAGATACAGAGCTGACTGCAGGAACCTCACTGAGATACAGAGCTGTATGCAGTAACCTCCCTGAGATCAGGAGATGCCTGCAGAAATCTCAATAAGATACAGAGCTGTCTGTATAACCTCCCTGAGATACAGAGCTGTCTGAAGCAACCTCCCAGAGGCACGGAGCTTTGTGCGGAAACCGCCCTGATATACTGAGCTGCCTGCAGAAACCTCCCTGAGATACAGAGCTGTCTGCCGAAACCTCCCTGAGATACAGAGCTGTCTGTATAAACCTCCCTGAGATACAGAGATGTCTGAAGCATCCTCCCGGAGGCACGGAGCTGTCTGCAGAAACCTCCCTGAGATACAGAGCTGTCTGCAGAAACCTCCCTGAGATACGGAGCTGTCTGCAGAAACCTCCCTGAGAAACAGAGCTGTCTGCAACAACCTCCCTGTGATACAGAGCTGTCTGCAGAAACCTCCCTGAAGCACGAGCTCTCTGCAGAAACCTCCCTGAGATACAGAGCTGTCTGCAGAAATCTCCCTAAGATACAGAGCTTCTGCAGAAACCTCCCTGAGATACAGAACAGTCTGCAGAAACCTCCCTGAGATACAGAGCTGTCTGCAGTAACCTCTCTGAGATATAGAGCTGTCTGCAGAAACCTCCCTGAGATACAGAGCTGTCTGCAGAAACCTCCCTGAGATACGGAGCAGTCTGCAGAAACCTCCCTGAGGCACGGAGTTGTCTGCAGGAACCTCCCTGAGATACAGAGCTGACTGCAGGAACCTCCCTGAGATACAGAGCTGTATGCAGTAACCTCCCTGAGATCAGGAGATGCCTGCAGAAACCTCCCTGAAATAAAGAGATGTCTGCAGAAACCTCCCTGAGATACGGAGCTGTATGCAGAAAACTCCCTGAGACACAGAGCTGTCTGCAGAAATCTCCCTGAGATACAGAGCAATCTGCAGAAACATCCCTGAGGCACGGAGCTGTCTTCAGAAACCTCCCTGAGATACAGAGCTGTCTGCAGAAAGCTCCCTGAGACACACAGCTGTCTGCAGAAACCTCCCTGAGGAACCGAGATGTCTGCAGGATCGTCACTGAGTTACAGGAGCTGTCTGCAGAAACCTTCCTGAGATACAGAGCTGTCTGCAGAAACCTCCCTAAGATACAGAGCTGCCTGCAGAAACCTCCCTGAGGCATGGAGCTGTCTGCAGAAACCTCCCTGAGATACAGAGCTGTCTGCAGAAACCTCCCTGAGATACAGAGCTGTCTGCAGGAACCGCCCTGAGGTACAGAGCTGTGCGCAGAAACTTCCCAGAAATACAGAGCTGTCTGCAGAAACCAAGCCTGAGATACAGAGCTGTCTGCAGAAACCTCATAAGATACAGAGCTGTCTGCAGAAACCTCCCTGAGATACAGAACTGTCTGCAGAAACCTCCCCTGAGATTCAGAACAGTCTGCAGAAACCTCCAGGATACAGAACTGTCTGCAGAAACCTCCCTGAGGTACAGTGCTGTCTGCAGAAACCTCCCTGAGATACAGAGCTGTCTGCAGAAACGTCCCTGAGATACAGAGCTGTCTGCAGAAACCTCCATAAGATACAGAGCTGTCTGCAGAAACCTCCCTGAGATACAGAGCTGTCTGCAGATACCTCCCTGAGATACAGAGCTGTCTGCAGAAATCTCCCTGAGATACAGAACAGTCTGCAGAAACCTCCCTGAGATACAGAGCTGTCTGCAGTAACCTCTCTGAGATATAGAGCTGTCTGCAGAAACCTCCCTGAGATACAGAGCTGTCTGCAGAAAACTCCCTGAGGCATGGAGCTTTATGCAGAAACCTCCCTGAGATACAGAGCTGTCTGCAGAAACCTCCCTGAGATACGGAGCAGTCTGCAGAAACCTCCCTGAGGCACGGAGTTGTCTGCAGGAACCTCCCTGAGATACAGAGCTGACTGCAGGAACAACCCTGAGATACAGAGCTGTATGCAGTAACCTCCCTGAGATCAGGAGATGCCTGCAGAAATCTCAATAAGATACAGAGCTGTCTGTATAAACCTCCCTGAGATACAGAGCTGTCTGAAGCAACCTCCCAGAGGCACGGAGCTTTGTGCGGAAACCGCCCTGAGATACTGAGCTGCCTGCAGAAACCTACCTGAGATACAGAGCTGTCTGCCGAAACCTCCCTGAGATACAGAGCTGTCTGTATAAACCTCCCTGAGATACAGAGATGTCTGAAGCATCCTCCCGGAGGCACGGAGCTGTCTGCAGAAACCTCCCTGAGATACAGAGCTGTCTGCAGAAACCTCCCTGAGATACGGAGCTGTCTGCAGAAACCTCCCTGAGAAACAGAGCTGTCTGCAACAACCTCCCTGTGATACAGAGCTGTCTGCAGAAACCTCCCTGAAGCACGGAGCTCTCTGCAGAAACCTCCCTGAGATACAGAGCTGTCTGCAGAAACCTCCCTAAGATACAGAGCCTTCTGCAGAAACCTCCCTGAGACACAGAGCTGTCTGCGGAAACCTCCCTGAGATACAGAGGTGTCTGCAGAAACCTCCCTGAGATACAGAGCTGTCTGCAGAAACCTCCCTGACATAGAGATGTCTGCAGAAACCTCCCTGAGATACAGAGCTGTCTGCAGAAACCTCCCTGAGATACAGAGCTGTCTGCAGAAACCTCCCTGAGATACAGAGCTGTCTGCAGAAACCTCCCTGAGATACAGAGCTGTCTGCAGAAACCTCCCTGAGATACAGAGCTGTCTGCAGAAACCTCCCTGAGATACAGAGCTGTCTGCAGAAACCTCCCTGAGATACAGAGCTGTCTGCAGAAACCTCCCTGAGATACAGAGCTGTCTGCAGAAACCTCCCTGAGATACAGAGCTGTCTGCAGAAACCTCCCTGAGATACAGAGCTGTCTGCAGAAACCTCCCTGAGATACAGAGCTGTCTGCAGAAACCTCCCTGAGATACAGAGCTGTCTGCAGAAACCTCCCTGAGATACAGAGCTGTCTGCAGAAACCTCCCTGAGATACAGAGCTGTCTGCAGAAACCTCCCTGAGATACAGAGCTGTCTGCAGAAACCTCCCTGAGATACAGAGCTGTCTGCAGAAACATCCCTGAGGCACGGAGCTGTCTGCAGAAACCTCCCTGAGGCACAGAGCTGTCTGCAGAAGCCTCCCTGAGATACAGAGCTGTCTGCAGGAACCGCCCTGAGGTACAGAGCTGTGCGCAGAAACTACCCTGAAATACAGAGCTGTCTGCAGAAACCTCCCTGAGATACAGAGCTGTCTGCAGAAACCTCATAAGATACAGAGCTGTCTGCAGAAACCTCCCTGAGATACAGAACTGTCTGCAGAAACCTCCCCGAGATTCAGAACAGTCTGCAGAAACCACCCTGCGATACAGAACTGTCTGCAGAAACCTCCCTGAGGTACAGAGCTGTCTGCAGAAACCTCCCTGAGATACAGAGCTGTCTGCAGAAACGTCCCTGAGATACAGAGCTGTCTGCAGAAACCTCCATAAGAAACAGAGCTGTCTGCAGAAAACTCCCTGAGATACAGAGCTGTCTGCAGATACCTCCCTGAGATACAGAGCTGTCTGCAGAAATCTCCCTGAGATACAGAACAGTCTGCAGAAACCTCCCTGAGATACAGAGCTGTCTGCAGTAACCTCTCTGAGATATAGAGCTGTCTGCAGAAACCTCCCTGAGATACAGAGCTGTCTGCAGAAAACTCCCTGAGGCATGGAGCTTTATGCAGAAACCTCCCTGAGATACAGAGCTGTCTGCAGAAACCTCCCTGAGATACGGAGCAGTCTGCAGAAACCTCCCTGAGGCACGGAGTTGTCTGCAGGAACCTCCCTGAGATACAGAGCTGACTGCAGGAACAACCCTGAGATACAGAGCTGTATGCAGTAACCTCCCTGAGATCAGGAGATGCCTGCAGAAATCTCAATAAGATACAGAGCTGTCTGTATAAACCTCCCTGAGATACAGAGCTGTCTGAAGCAACCTCCCAGAGGCACGGAGCTTTGTGCGGAAACCGCCCTGAGATACTGAGCTGCCTGCAGAAACCTACCTGAGATACAGAGCTGTCTGCCGAAACCTCCCTGAGATACAGAGCTGTCTGTATAAACCTCCCTGAGATACAGAGATGTCTGAAGCATCCTCCCGGAGGCACGGAGCTGTCTGCAGAAACCTCCCTGAGATACAGAGCTGTCTGCAGAAACCTCCCTGAGATACGGAGCTGTCTGCAGAAACCTCCCTGAGAAACAGAGCTGTCTGCAACAACCTCCCCGTGATACAGAGCTGTCTGCAGAAACCTCCCTGAAGCACGGAGCTCTCTGCAGAAACCTCCCTGAGATACAGAGCTGTCTGCAGAAACCTCCCTGAGATACAGAGCTGTCTGCAGAAACCTCCCTGAGATACAGAGCTGTCTGCAGAAACCTCCCTGAGATACAGAGCTGTCTGCAGAAACCTCCCTGAGATACAGAGCTGTCTGCAGAAACCTCCCTGAGATACAGAGCTGTCTGCAGAAACCTCCCTGAGATACAGAGCTGTCTGCAGAAACCTCCCTGAGATACAGAGCTGTCTGCAGAAACCTCCCTGAGATACAGAGCTGTCTGCAGAAACCTCCCTGAGATACAGAGCTGTCTGCAGAAACCTCCCTGAGATACAGAGCTGTCTGCAGAAACCTCCCTGAGATACAGAGCTGTCTGCAGAAACCTCCCTGAGATACAGAGCTGTCTGCAGAAACCTCCCTGAGATACAGAGCTGTCTGCAGAAACCTCCCTGAGATACAGAGCTGTCTGCAGAAACCTCCCTGAGATACAGAGCTGTCTGCAGAAACCTCCCTGAGATACAGAGCTGTCTGCAGAAACCTCCCTGAGATACAGAGCTGTCTGCAGAAACCTCCCTGAGATACAGAGCTGTCTGCAGAAACCTCCCTGAGATACAGAGCTGTCTGCAGAAACCTCCCTGAGATACAGAGCTGTCTGCAGAAACCTCCCTGAGATACAGAGCTGTCTGCAGAAACCTCCCTGAGATACAGAGCTGTCTGCAGAAACCTCCCTGAGATACAGAGCTGTCTGCAGAAACCTCCCTGAGATACAGAGCTGTCTGCAGAAACCTCCCTGAGATACAGAGCTGTCTGCAGAAACCTCCCTGAGATACAGAGCTGTCTGCAGAAACCTCCCTGAGATACAGAGCTGTCTGCAGAAACCTCCCTGAGATACAGAGCTGTCTGCAGAAACCTCCCTGAGATACAGAGCTGTCTGCAGAAACCTCCCTGAGATACAGAGCTGTCTGCAGAAACCTCCCTGAGATACAGAGCTGTCTGCAGAAACCTCCCTGAGATACAGAGCTGTCTGCAGAAACCTCCCTGAGATACAGAGCTGTCTGCAGAAACCTCCCTGAGATACAGAGCTGTCTGCAGAAACCTCCCTGAGATACAGAGCTGTCTGCAGAAACCTCCCTGAGATACAGAGCTGTCTGCAGAAACCTCCCTGAGATACAGAGCTGTCTGCAGAATCCTCCCTGAGATACGGAGCTGTCTGCAGAAACCTCCCTGAGATACAGAGCTGTCTGCAGGAAACTCACTGAGATAAAGTGCTTTCTGCAGCAACCTCCCTGAGATACAGAGCTGTCTGCAGAAACCTCCCTGAGATACAGAGCTGTCAGCATGAACCTCCCTGAGATACAGAGCTGTCTGCAGAAACCTCCCTGAGATACAGAGCTGTCTGCAGAAACCTCCCTGAGATACAGAGCTGTCTGCAGAAACCTCCCTGAGATACAGAGCTGTCTGCAGAAACCTCCCTGAGATACAGAGCTGTCTGCAGAAACCTCCCTGAGATACAGAGCTGTCTGCAGAAACCTCCCTGAGATACAGAGCTGTCTGCAGAAACCTCCCTGAGATACAGAGCTGTCTGCAGAAACCTCCCTGAGATACAGAGCTGTCTGCAGAAACCTCCCTGAGATACAGAGCTGTCTGCAGAAACCTCCCTGAGATACAGAGCTGTCTGCAGAAACCTCCCTGAGATACAGAGCTGTCTGCAGAAACCTCCCTGAGATACAGAGCTGTCTGCAGAAACCTCCCTGAGATACAGAGCTGTCTGCAGAAACCTCCCTGAGATACAGAGCTGTCTGCAGAAACCTCCCTGAGATACAGAGCTGTCTGCAGAAACCTCCCTGAGATACAGAGCTGTCTGCAGAAACCTCCCTGAGATACAGAGCTGTCTGCAGAAACCTCCCTGAGATACAGAGCTGTCTGCAGAAACCTCCCTGAGATACAGAGCTGTCTGCAGAAACCTCCCTGAGATACAGAGCTGTCTGCAGAAACCTCCCTGAGATACAGAGCTGTCTGCAGAAACCTCCCTGAGATACAGAGCTGTCTGCAGAAACCTCCCTGAGATACAGAGCTGTCTGCAGAAACCTCCCTGAGATACAGAGCTGTCTGCAGAAACCTCCCTGAGATACAGAGCTGTCTGCAGAAACCTCCCTGAGATACAGAGCTGTCTGCAGAAACCTCCCTGAGATACAGAGCTGTCTGCAGAAACCTCCCTGAGATACAGAGCTGTCTGCAGAAACCTCCCTGAGATACAGAGCTGTCTGCAGAAACCTCCCTGAGATACAGAGCTGTCTGCAGAAACCTCCCTGAGATACAGAGCTGTCTGCAGAAACCTCCCTGAGATACAGAGCTGTCTGCAGAAACCTCCCTGAGATACAGAGCTGTCTGCAGAAACCTCCCTGAGATACAGAGCTGTCTGCAGAAACCTCCCTGAGATACAGAGCTGTCTGCAGAAACCTCCCTGAGATACAGAGCTGTCTGCAGAAACCTCCCTGAGATACAGAGCTGTCTGCAGAAACCTCCCTGAGATACAGAGCTGTCTGCAGAAACCTCCCTGAGATACAGAGCTGTCTGCAGAAACCTCCCTGAGATACAGAGCTGTCTGCAGAAACCTCCCTGAGATACAGAGCTGTCTGCAGAAACCTCCCTGAGATACAGAGCTGTCTGCAGAAACCTCCCTGAGATACAGAGCTGTCTGCAGAAACCTCCCTGAGATACAGAGCTGTCTGCAGAAACCTCCCTGAGATACAGAGCTGTCTGCAGAAACCTCCCTGAGATACAGAGCTGTCTGCAGAAACCTCCCTGAGATACAGAGCTGTCTGCAGAAACCTCCCTGAGATACAGAGCTGTCTGCAGAAACCTCCCTGAGATACAGAGCTGTCTGCAGAAACCTCCCTGAGATACAGAGCTGTCTGCAGAAACCTCCCTGAGATACAGAGCTGTCTGCAGAAACCTCCCTGAGATACAGAGCTGTCTGCAGAAACCTCCCTGAGATACAGAGCTGTCTGCAGAAACCTCCCTGAGATACAGAGCTGTCTGCAGAAACCTCCCTGAGATACAGAGCTGTCTGCAGAAACCTCCCTGAGATACAGAGCTGTCTGCAGAAACCTCCCTGAGATACAGAGCTGTCTGCAGAAACCTCCCTGAGATACAGAGCTGTCTGCAGAAACCTCCCTGAGATACAGAGCTGTCTGCAGAAACCTCCCTGAGATACAGAGCTGTCTGCAGAAACCTCCCTGAGATACAGAGCTGTCTGCAGAAACCTCCCTGAGATACAGAGCTGTCTGCAGAAACCTCCCTGAGATACAGAGCTGTCTGCAGAAACCTCCCTGAGATACAGAGCTGTCTGCAGAAACCTCCCTGAGATACAGAGCTGTCTGCAGAAACCTCCCTGAGATACAGAGCTGTCTGCAGAAACCTCCCTGAGATACAGAGCTGTCTGCAGAAACCTCCCTGAGATACAGAGCTGTCTGCAGAAACCTCCCTGAGATACAGAGCTGTCTGCAGAAACCTCCCTGAGATACAGAGCTGTCTGCAGAAACCTCCCTGAGATACAGAGCTGTCTGCAGAAACCTCCCTGAGATACAGAGCTGTCTGCAGAAACCTCCCTGAGATACAGAGCTGTCTGCAGAAACCTCCCTGAGATACAGAGCTGTCTGCAGAAACCTCCCTGAGATACAGAGCTGTCTGCAGAAACCTCCCTGAGATACAGAGCTGTCTGCAGAAACCTCCCTGAGATACAGAGCTGTCTGCAGAAACCTCCCTGAGATACAGAGCTGTCTGCAGAAACCTCCCTGAGATACAGAGCTGTCTGCAGAAACCTCCCTGAGATACAGAGCTGTCTGCAGAAACCTCCCTGAGATACAGAGCTGTCTGCAGAAACCTCCCTGAGATACAGAGCTGTCTGCAGAAACCTCCCTGAGATACAGAGCTGTCTGCAGAAACCTCCCTGAGATACAGAGCTGTCTGCAGAAACCTCCCTGAGATACAGAGCTGTCTGCAGAAACCTCCCTGAGATACAGAGCTGTCTGCAGAAACCTCCCTGAGATACAGAGCTGTCTGCAGAAACCTCCCTGAGATACAGAGCTGTCTGCAGAAACCTCCCTGAGATACAGAGCTGTCTGCAGAAACCTCCCTGAGATACAGAGCTGTCTGCAGAAACCTCCCTGAGATACAGAGCTGTCTGCAGAAACCTCCCTGAGATACAGAGCTGTCTGCAGAAACCTCCCTGAGATACAGAGCTGTCTGCAGAAACCTCCCTGAGATACAGAGCTGTCTGCAGAAACCTCCCTGAGATACAGAGCTGTCTGCAGAAACCTCCCTGAGATACAGAGCTGTCTGCAGAAACCTCCCTGAGATACAGAGCTGTCTGCAGAAACCTCCCTGAGATACAGAGCTGTCTGCAGAAACCTCCCTGAGATACAGAGCTGTCTGCAGAAACCTCCCTGAGATACAGAGCTGTCTGCAGAAACCTCCCTGAGATACAGAGCTGTCTGCAGAAACCTCCCTGAGATACAGAGCTGTCTGCAGAAACCTCCCTGAGATACAGAGCTGTCTGCAGAAACCTCCCTGAGATACAGAGCTGTCTGCAGAAACCTCCCTGAGATACAGAGCTGTCTGCAGAAACCTCCCTGAGATACAGAGCTGTCTGCAGAAACCTCCCTGAGATACAGAGCTGTCTGCAGAAACCTCCCTGAGATACAGAGCTGTCTGCAGAAACCTCCCTGAGATACAGAGCTGTCTGCAGAAACCTCCCTGAGATACAGAGCTGTCTGCAGAAACCTCCCTGAGATACAGAGCTGTCTGCAGAAACCTCCCTGAGATACAGAGCTGTCTGCAGAAACCTCCCTGAGATACAGAGCTGTCTGCAGAAACCTCCCTGAGATACAGAGCTGTCTGCAGAAACCTCCCTGAGATACAGAGCTGTCTGCAGAAACCTCCCTGAGATACAGAGCTGTCTGCAGAAACCTCCCTGAGATACAGAGCTGTCTGCAGAAACCTCCCTGAGATACAGAGCTGTCTGCAGAAACCTCCCTGAGATACAGAGCTGTCTGCAGAAACCTCCCTGAGATACAGAGCTGTCTGCAGAAACCTCCCTGAGATACAGAGCTGTCTGCAGAAACCTCCCTGAGATACAGAGCTGTCTGCAGAAACCTCCCTGAGATACAGAGCTGTCTGCAGAAACCTCCCTGAGATACAGAGCTGTCTGCAGAAACCTCCCTGAGATACAGAGCTGTCTGCAGAAACCTCCCTGAGATACAGAGCTGTCTGCAGAAACCTCCCTGAGATACAGAGCTGTCTGCAGAAACCTCCCTGAGATACAGAGCTGTCTGCAGAAACCTCCCTGAGATACAGAGCTGTCTGCAGAAACCTCCCTGAGATACAGAGCTGTCTGCAGAAACCTCCCTGAGATACAGAGCTGTCTGCAGAAACCTCCCTGAGATACAGAGCTGTCTGCAGAAACCTCCCTGAGATACAGAGCTGTCTGCAGAAACCTCCCTGAGATACAGAGCTGTCTGCAGAAACCTCCCTGAGATACAGAGCTGTCTGCAGAAACCTCCCTGAGATACAGAGCTGTCTGCAGAAACCTCCCTGAGATACAGAGCTGTCTGCAGAAACCTCCCTGAGATACAGAGCTGTCTGCAGAAACCTCCCTGAGATACAGAGCTGTCTGCAGAAACCTCCCTGAGATACAGAGCTGTCTGCAGAAACCTCCCTGAGATACAGAGCTGTCTGCAGAAACCTCCCTGAGATACAGAGCTGTCTGCAGAAACCTCCCTGAGATACAGAGCTGTCTGCAGAAACCTCCCTGAGATACAGAGCTGTCTGCAGAAACCTCCCTGAGATACAGAGCTGTCTGCAGAAACCTCCCTGAGATACAGAGCTGTCTGCAGAAACCTCCCTGAGATACAGAGCTGTCTGCAGAAACCTCCCTGAGATACAGAGCTGTCTGCAGAAACCTCCCTGAGATACAGAGCTGTCTGCAGAAACCTCCCTGAGATACAGAGCTGTCTGCAGAAACCTCCCTGAGATACAGAGCTGTCTGCAGAAACCTCCCTGAGATACAGAGCTGTCTGCAGAAACCTCCCTGAGATACAGAGCTGTCTGCAGAAACCTCCCTGAGATACAGAGCTGTCTGCAGAAACCTCCCTGAGATACAGAGCTGTCTGCAGAAACCTCCCTGAGATACAGAGCTGTCTGCAGAAACCTCCCTGAGATACAGAGCTGTCTGCAGAAACCTCCCTGAGATACAGAGCTGTCTGCAGAAACCTCCCTGAGATACAGAGCTGTCTGCAGAAACCTCCCTGAGATACAGAGCTGTCTGCAGAAACCTCCCTGAGATACAGAGCTGTCTGCAGAAACCTCCCTGAGATACAGAGCTGTCTGCAGAAACCTCCCTGAGATACAGAGCTGTCTGCAGAAAACTCCCTGAGATACAGAGCTGTCTGCAGAAACCTCCCTGAGATACAGAGCTGTCTGCAGAAACCTCCCTGAGATACAGAGCTGTCTGCAGAAACATCCCTGAGATACAGAGCTGTCTGCAGAAACCTCCCTGAGATACAGAGCTGTCTGCAGAAACCTCCCTGAGATACAGAGCTGTCTGCAGAAACCTCCCTGAGATACAGAGCTGTCTGCAGAAACCTCCCTGAGATACAGAGCTGTCTGCAGAAACCTCCCTGAGATACAGAGCTGTCTGCAGAAACCTCCCTGAGATACAGAGCTGTCTGCAGAAACCTCCCTGAGATACAGAGCTGTCTGCAGAAACCTCCCTGAGATACAGAGCTGTCTGCAGAAACCTCCCTGAGATACAGAGCTGTCTGCAGAAACCTCCCTGAGATACAGAGCTGTCTGCAGAAACCTCCCTGAGATACAGAGCTGTCTGCAGAAACCTCCCTGAGATACAGAGCTGTCTGCAGAAACCTCCCTGAGATACAGAGCTGTCTGCAGAAACCTCCCTGAGATACAGAGCTGTCTGCAGAAACCTCCCTGAGATACAGAGCTGTCTGCAGAAACCTCCCTGAGATACAGAGCTGTCTGCAGAAACCTCCCTGAGATACAGAGCTGTCTGCAGAAACCTCCCTGAGATACAGAGCTGTCTGCAGAAACCTCCCTGAGATACAGAGCTGTCTGCAGAAACCTCCCTGAGATACAGAGCTGTCTGCAGAAACCTCCCTGAGATACAGAGCTGTCTGCAGAAACCTCCCTGAGATACAGAGCTGTCTGCAGAAACCTCCCTGAGATACAGAGCTGTCTGCAGAAACCTCCCTGAGATACAGAGCTGTCTGCAGAAACCTCCCTGAGATACAGAGCTGTCTGCAGAAACCTCCCTGAGATACAGAGCTGTCTGCAGAAACCTCCCTGAGATACAGAGCTGTCTGCAGAAACCTCCCTGAGATACAGAGCTGTCTGCAGAAACCTCCCTGAGATACAGAGCTGTCTGCAGAAACCTCCCTGAGATACAGAGCTGTCTGCAGAAACCTCCCTGAGATACAGAGCTGTCTGCAGAAACCTCCCTGAGATACAGAGCTGTCTGCAGAAACCTCCCTGAGATACAGAGCTGTCTGCAGAAACCTCCCTGAGATACAGAGCTGTCTGCAGAAACCTCCCTGAGATACAGAGCTGTCTGCAGAAACCTCCCTGAGATACAGAGCTGTCTGCAGAAACCTCCCTGAGATACAGAGCTGTCTGCAGAAACCTCCCTGAGATACAGAGCTGTCTGCAGAAACCTCCCTGAGATACAGAGCTGTCTGCAGAAACCTCCCTGAGATACAGAGCTGTCTGCAGAAACCTCCCTGAGATACAGAGCTGTCTGCAGAAACCTCCCTGAGATACAGAGCTGTCTGCAGAAACCTCCCTGAGATACAGAGCTGTCTGCAGAAACCTCCCTGAGATACAGAGCTGTCTGCAGAAACCTCCCTGAGATACAGAGCTGTCTGCAGAAACCTCCCTGAGATACAGAGCTGTCTGCAGAAACCTCCCTGAGATACAGAGCAGTCTGCAGAAACCTCCCTGAGACACAGAGCTATCTGCAGAATCCTCCCTGAGGCACGGAGCTGTCTGCAGAAACCTCCATGACACACAGAGCTTTCTGCAGAAACCTCCCTGAGATACAGAGCTGTCTGCAGAATCCTCTCTGAGATACAGAGCTGTCTGCAGAACCTCCCTGAGATACAGAGCTTTCTGCAGAAACCTCCCTGAGACACAGAGCTGTCTGCAGAAACCTCCCTGAGATACAGAGCTGTCTGCAGAAACCTCCCTGAGATACAGAGCTGTCTGCAGAAACCTCCCTGAGATACAGAGCTGTCTGCAGAAACCTCCCTGAGATACAGAGCTGTCTGCAGAAACCTCCCTGAGATACAGAGCTGTCTGCAGAAACCTCCCTGAGATACAGAGCTGTCTGCAGAAACCTCCCTGAGATACAGAGCTGTCTGCAGAAACCTCCCTGAGATACAGAGCTGTCTGCAGAAACCTCCCTGAGATACAGAGCTGTCTGCAGAAACCTCCCTGAGATACAGAGCTGTCTGCAGAAACCTCCCTGAGATACAGAGCTGTCTGCAGAAACCTCCCTGAGATACAGAGCTGTCTGCAGAAACCTCCCTGAGATACAGAGCTGTCTGCAGAAACCTCCCTGAGATACAGAGCTGTCTGCAGAAACCTCCCTGAGATACAGAGCTGTCTGCAGAAACCTCCCTGAGATACAGAGCTGTCTGCAGAAACCTCCCTGAGATACAGAGCTGTCTGCAGAAACCTCCCTGAGATACAGAGCTGTCTGCAGAAACCTCCCTGAGATACAGAGCTGTCTGCAGAAACCTCCCTGAGATACAGAGCTGTCTGCAGAAACCTCCCTGAGATACAGAGCTGTCTGCAGAAACCTCCCTGAGATACAGAGCTGTCTGCAGAAACCTCCCTGAGATACAGAGCTGTCTGCAGAAACCTCCCTGAGATACAGAGCTGTCTGCAGAAACCTCCCTGAGATACAGAGCTGTCTGCAGAAACCTCCCTGAGATACAGAGCTGTCTGCAGAAACCTCCCTGAGATACAGAGCTGTCTGCAGAAACCTCCCTGAGATACAGAGCTGTCTGCAGAAACCTCCCTGAGATACAGAGCTGTCTGCAGAAACCTCCCTGAGATACAGAGCTGTCTGCAGAAACCTCCCTGAGATACAGAGCTGTCTGCAGAAACCTCCCTGAGATACAGAGCTGTCTGCAGAAACCTCCCTGAGATACAGAGCTGTCTGCAGAAACCTCCCTGAGATACAGAGCTGTCTGCAGAAACCTCCCTGAGATACAGAGCTGTCTGCAGAAACCTCCCTGAGATACAGAGCTGTCTGCAGAAACCTCCCTGAGATACAGAGCTGTCTGCAGAAACCTCCCTGAGATACAGAGCTGTCTGCAGAAACCTCCCTGAGATACAGAGCTGTCTGCAGAAACCTCCCTGAGATACAGAGCTGTCTGCAGAAACCTCCCTGAGATACAGAGCTGTCTGCAGAAACCTCCCTGAGATACAGAGCTGTCTGCAGAAACCTCCCTGAGATACAGAGCTGTCTGCAGAAACCTCCCTGAGATACAGAGCTGTCTGCAGAAACCTCCCTGAGATACAGAGCTGTCTGCAGAAACCTCCCTGAGATACAGAGCTGTCTGCAGAAACCTCCCTGAGATACAGAGCTGTCTGCAGAAACCTCCCTGAGATACAGAGCTGTCTGCAGAAACCTCCCTGAGATACAGAGCTGTCTGCAGAAACCTCCCTGAGATACAGAGCTGTCTGCAGAAACCTCCCTGAGATACAGAGCTGTCTGCAGAAACCTCCCTGAGATACAGAGCTGTCTGCAGAAACCTCCCTGAGATACAGAGCTGTCTGCAGAAACCTCCCTGAGATACAGAGCTGTCTGCAGAAACCTCCCTGAGATACAGAGCTGTCTGCAGAAACCTCCCTGAGATACAGAGCTGTCTGCAGAAACCTCCCTGAGATACAGAGCTGTCTGCAGAAACCTCCCTGAGATACAGAGCTGTCTGCAGAAACCTCCCTGAGATACAGAGCTGTCTGCAGAAACCTCCCTGAGATACAGAGCTGTCTGCAGAAACCTCCCTGAGATACAGAGCTGTCTGCAGAAACCTCCCTGAGATACAGAGCTGTCTGCAGAAACCTCCCTGAGATACAGAGCTGTCTGCAGAAACCTCCCTGAGATACAGAGCTGTCTGCAGAAACCTCCCTGAGATACAGAGCTGTCTGCAGAAACCTCCCTGAGATACAGAGCTGTCTGCAGAAACCTCCCTGAGATACAGAGCTGTCTGCAGAAACCTCCCTGAGATACAGAGCTGTCTGCAGAAACCTCCCTGAGATACAGAGCTGTCTGCAGAAACCTCCCTGAGATACAGAGCTGTCTGCAGAAACCTCCCTGAGATACAGAGCTGTCTGCAGAAACCTCCCTGAGATACAGAGCTGTCTGCAGAAACCTCCCTGAGATACAGAGCTGTCTGCAGAAACCTCCCTGAGATACAGAGCTGTCTGCAGAAACCTCCCTGAGATACAGAGCTGTCTGCAGAAACCTCCCTGAGATACAGAGCTGTCTGCAGAAACCTCCCTGAGATACAGAGCTGTCTGCAGAAACCTCCCTGAGATACAGAGCTGTCTGCAGAAACCTCCCTGAGATACAGAGCTGTCTGCAGAAACCTCCCTGAGATACAGAGCTGTCTGCAGAAACCTCCCTGAGATACAGAGCTGTCTGCAGAAACCTCCCTGAGATACAGAGCTGTCTGCAGAAACCTCCCTGAGATACAGAGCTGTCTGCAGAAACCTCCCTGAGATACAGAGCTGTCTGCAGAAACCTCCCTGAGATACAGAGCTGTCTGCAGAAACCTCCCTGAGATACAGAGCTGTCTGCAGAAACCTCCCTGAGATACAGAGCTGTCTGCAGAAACCTCCCTGAGATACAGAGCTGTCTGCAGAAACCTCCCTGAGATACAGAGCTGTCTGCAGAAACCTCCCTGAGATACAGAGCTGTCTGCAGAAACCTCCCTGAGATACAGAGCTGTCTGCAGAAACCTCCCTGAGATACAGAGCTGTCTGCAGAAACCTCCCTGAGATACAGAGCTGTCTGCAGAAACCTCCCTGAGATACAGAGCTGTCTGCAGAAACCTCCCTGAGATACAGAGCTGTCTGCAGAAACCTCCCTGAGATACAGAGCTGTCTGCAGAAACCTCCCTGAGATACAGAGCTGTCTGCAGAAACCTCCCTGAGATACAGAGCTGTCTGCAGAAACCTCCCTGAGATACAGAGCTGTCTGCAGAAACCTCCCTGAGATACAGAGCTGTCTGCAGAAACCTCCCTGAGATACAGAGCTGTCTGCAGAAACCTCCCTGAGATACAGAGCTGTCTGCAGAAACCTCCCTGAGATACAGAGCTGTCTGCAGAAACCTCCCTGAGATACAGAGCTGTCTGCAGAAACCTCCCTGAGATACAGAGCTGTCTGCAGAAACCTCCCTGAGATACAGAGCTGTCTGCAGAAACCTCCCTGAGATACAGAGCTGTCTGCAGAAACCTCCCTGAGATACAGAGCTGTCTGCAGAAACCTCCCTGAGATACAGAGCTGTCTGCAGAAACCTCCCTGAGATACAGAGCTGTCTGCAGAAACCTCCCTGAGATACAGAGCTGTCTGCAGAAACCTCCCTGAGATACAGAGCTGTCTGCAGAAACCTCCCTGAGATACAGAGCTGTCTGCAGAAACCTCCCTGAGATACAGAGCTGTCTGCAGAAACCTCCCTGAGATACAGAGCTGTCTGCAGAAACCTCCCTGAGATACAGAGCTGTCTGCAGAAACCTCCCTGAGATACAGAGCTGTCTGCAGAAACCTCCCTGAGATACAGAGCTGTCTGCAGAAACCTCCCTGAGATACAGAGCTGTCTGCAGAAACCTCCCTGAGATACAGAGCTGTCTGCAGAAACCTCCCTGAGATACAGAGCTGTCTGCAGAAACCTCCCTGAGATACAGAGCTGTCTGCAGAAACCTCCCTGAGATACAGAGCTGTCTGCAGAAACCTCCCTGAGATACAGAGCTGTCTGCAGAAACCTCCCTGAGATACAGAGCTGTCTGCAGAAACCTCCCTGAGATACAGAGCTGTCTGCAGAAACCTCCCTGAGATACAGAGCTGTCTGCAGAAACCTCCCTGAGATACAGAGCTGTCTGCAGAAACCTCCCTGAGATACAGAGCTGTCTGCAGAAACCTCCCTGAGATACAGAGCTGTCTGCAGAAACCTCCCTGAGATACAGAGCTGTCTGCAGAAACCTCCCTGAGATACAGAGCTGTCTGCAGAAACCTCCCTGAGATACAGAGCTGTCTGCAGAAACCTCCCTGAGATACAGAGCTGTCTGCAGAAACCTCCCTGAGATACAGAGCTGTCTGCAGAAACCTCCCTGAGATACAGAGCTGTCTGCAGAAACCTCCCTGAGATACAGAGCTGTCTGCAGAAACCTCCCTGAGATACAGAGCTGTCTGCAGAAACCTCCCTGAGATACAGAGCTGTCTGCAGAAACCTCCCTGAGATACAGAGCTGTCTGCAGAAACCTCCCTGAGATACAGAGCTGTCTGCAGAAACCTCCCTGAGATACAGAGCTGTCTGCAGAAACCTCCCTGAGATACAGAGCTGTCTGCAGAAACCTCCCTGAGATACAGAGCTGTCTGCAGAAACCTCCCTGAGATACAGAGCTGTCTGCAGAAACCTCCCTGAGATACAGAGCTGTCTGCAGAAACCTCCCTGAGATACAGAGCTGTCTGCAGAAACCTCCCTGAGATACAGAGCTGTCTGCAGAAACCTCCCTGAGATACAGAGCTGTCTGCAGAAACCTCCCTGAGATACAGAGCTGTCTGCAGAAACCTCCCTGAGATACAGAGCTGTCTGCAGAAACCTCCCTGAGATACAGAGCTGTCTGCAGAAACCTCCCTGAGATACAGAGCTGTCTGCAGAAACCTCCCTGAGATACAGAGCTGTCTGCAGAAACCTCCCTGAGATACAGAGCTGTCTGCAGAAACCTCCCTGAGATACAGAGCTGTCTGCAGAAACCTCCCTGAGATACAGAGCTGTCTGCAGAAACCTCCCTGAGATACAGAGCTGTCTGCAGAAACCTCCCTGAGATACAGAGCTGTCTGCAGAAACCTCCCTGAGATACAGAGCTGTCTGCAGAAACCTCCCTGAGATACAGAGCTGTCTGCAGAAACCTCCCTGAGATACAGAGCTGTCTGCAGAAACCTCCCTGAGATACAGAGCTGTCTGCAGAAACCTCCCTGAGATACAGAGCTGTCTGCAGAAACCTCCCTGAGATACAGAGCTGTCTGCAGAAACCTCCCTGAGATACAGAGCTGTCTGCAGAAACCTCCCTGAGATACAGAGCTGTCTGCAGAAACCTCCCTGAGATACAGAGCTGTCTGCAGAAACCTCCCTGAGATACAGAGCTGTCTGCAGAAACCTCCCTGAGATACAGAGCTGTCTGCAGAAACCTCCCTGAGATACAGAGCTGTCTGCAGAAACCTCCCTGAGATACAGAGCTGTCTGCAGAAACCTCCCTGAGATACAGAGCTGTCTGCAGAAACCTCCCTGAGATACAGAGCTGTCTGCAGAAACCTCCCTGAGATACAGAGCTGTCTGCAGAAACCTCCCTGAGATACAGAGCTGTCTGCAGAAACCTCCCTGAGATACAGAGCTGTCTGCAGAAACCTCCCTGAGATACAGAGCTGTCTGCAGAAACCTCCCTGAGATACAGAGCTGTCTGCAGAAACCTCCCTGAGATACAGAGCTGTCTGCAGAAACCTCCCTGAGATACAGAGCTGTCTGCAGAAACCTCCCTGAGATACAGAGCTGTCTGCAGAAACCTCCCTGAGATACAGAGCTGTCTGCAGAAACCTCCCTGAGATACAGAGCTGTCTGCAGAAACCTCCCTGAGATACAGAGCTGTCTGCAGAAACCTCCCTGAGATACAGAGCTGTCTGCAGAAACCTCCCTGAGATACAGAGCTGTCTGCAGAAACCTCCCTGAGATACAGAGCTGTCTGCAGAAACCTCCCTGAGATACAGAGCTGTCTGCAGAAACCTCCCTGAGATACAGAGCTGTCTGCAGAAACCTCCCTGAGATACAGAGCTGTCTGCAGAAACCTCCCTGAGATACAGAGCTGTCTGCAGAAACCTCCCTGAGATACAGAGCTGTCTGCAGAAACCTCCCTGAGATACAGAGCTGTCTGCAGAAACCTCCCTGAGATACAGAGCTGTCTGCAGAAACCTCCCTGAGATACAGAGCTGTCTGCAGAAACCTCCCTGAGATACAGAGCTGTCTGCAGAAACCTCCCTGAGATACAGAGCTGTCTGCAGAAACCTCCCTGAGATACAGAGCTGTCTGCAGAAACCTCCCTGAGATACAGAGCTGTCTGCAGAAACCTCCCTGAGATACAGAGCTGTCTGCAGAAACCTCCCTGAGATACAGAGCTGTCTGCAGAAACCTCCCTGAGATACAGAGCTGTCTGCAGAAACCTCCCTGAGATACAGAGCTGTCTGCAGAAACCTCCCTGAGATACAGAGCTGTCTGCAGAAACCTCCCTGAGATACAGAGCTGTCTGCAGAAACCTCCCTGAGATACAGAGCTGTCTGCAGAAACCTCCCTGAGATACAGAGCTGTCTGCAGAAACCTCCCTGAGATACAGAGCTGTCTGCAGAAACCTCCCTGAGATACAGAGCTGTCTGCAGAAACCTCCCTGAGATACAGAGCTGTCTGCAGAAACCTCCCTGAGATACAGAGCTGTCTGCAGAAACCTCCCTGAGATACAGAGCTGTCTGCAGAAACCTCCCTGAGATACAGAGCTGTCTGCAGAAACCTCCCTGAGATACAGAGCTGTCTGCAGAAACCTCCCTGAGATACAGAGCTGTCTGCAGAAACCTCCCTGAGATACAGAGCTGTCTGCAGAAACCTCCCTGAGATACAGAGCTGTCTGCAGAAACCTCCCTGAGATACAGAGCTGTCTGCAGAAACCTCCCTGAGATACAGAGCTGTCTGCAGAAACCTCCCTGAGATACAGAGCTGTCTGCAGAAACCTCCCTGAGATACAGAGCTGTCTGCAGAAACCTCCCTGAGATACAGAGCTGTCTGCAGAAACCTCCCTGAGATACAGAGCTGTCTGCAGAAACCTCCCTGAGATACAGAGCTGTCTGCAGAAACCTCCCTGAGATACAGAGCTGTCTGCAGAAACCTCCCTGAGATACAGAGCTGTCTGCAGAAACCTCCCTGAGATACAGAGCTGTCTGCAGAAACCTCCCTGAGATACAGAGCTGTCTGCAGAAACCTCCCTGAGATACAGAGCTGTCTGCAGAAACCTCCCTGAGATACAGAGCTGTCTGCAGAAACCTCCCTGAGATACAGAGCTGTCTGCAGAAACCTCCCTGAGATACAGAGCTGTCTGCAGAAACCTCCCTGAGATACAGAGCTGTCTGCAGAAACCTCCCTGAGATACAGAGCTGTCTGCAGAAACCTCCCTGAGATACAGAGCTGTCTGCAGAAACCTCCCTGAGATACAGAGCTGTCTGCAGAAACCTCCCTGAGATACAGAGCTGTCTGCAGAAACCTCCCTGAGATACAGAGCTGTCTGCAGAAACCTCCCTGAGATACAGAGCTGTCTGCAGAAACCTCCCTGAGATACAGAGCTGTCTGCAGAAACCTCCCTGAGATACAGAGCTGTCTGCAGAAACCTCCCTGAGATACAGAGCTGTCTGCAGAAACCTCCCTGAGATACAGAGCTGTCTGCAGAAACCTCCCTGAGATACAGAGCTGTCTGCAGAAACCTCCCTGAGATACAGAGCTGTCTGCAGAAACCTCCCTGAGATACAGAGCTGTCTGCAGAAACCTCCCTGAGATACAGAGCTGTCTGCAGAAACCTCCCTGAGATACAGAGCTGTCTGCAGAAACCTCCCTGAGATACAGAGCTGTCTGCAGAAACCTCCCTGAGATACAGAGCTGTCTGCAGAAACCTCCCTGAGATACAGAGCTGTCTGCAGAAACCTCCCTGAGATACAGAGCTGTCTGCAGAAACCTCCCTGAGATACAGAGCTGTCTGCAGAAACCTCCCTGAGATACAGAGCTGTCTGCAGAAACCTCCCTGAGATACAGAGCTGTCTGCAGAAACCTCCCTGAGATACAGAGCTGTCTGCAGAAACCTCCCTGAGATACAGAGCTGTCTGCAGAAACCTCCCTGAGATACAGAGCTGTCTGCAGAAACCTCCCTGAGATACAGAGCTGTCTGCAGAAACCTCCCTGAGATACAGAGCTGTCTGCAGAAACCTCCCTGAGATACAGAGCTGTCTGCAGAAACCTCCCTGAGATACAGAGCTGTCTGCAGAAACCTCCCTGAGATACAGAGCTGTCTGCAGAAACCTCCCTGAGATACAGAGCTGTCTGCAGAAACCTCCCTGAGATACAGAGCTGTCTGCAGAAACCTCCCTGAGATACAGAGCTGTCTGCAGAAACCTCCCTGAGATACAGAGCTGTCTGCAGAAACCTCCCTGAGATACAGAGCTGTCTGCAGAAACCTCCCTGAGATACAGAGCTGTCTGCAGAAACCTCCCTGAGATACAGAGCTGTCTGCAGAAACCTCCCTGAGATACAGAGCTGTCTGCAGAAACCTCCCTGAGATACAGAGCTGTCTGCAGAAACCTCCCTGAGATACAGAGCTGTCTGCAGAAACCTCCCTGAGATACAGAGCTGTCTGCAGAAACCTCCCTGAGATACAGAGCTGTCTGCAGAAACCTCCCTGAGATACAGAGCTGTCTGCAGAAACCTCCCTGAGATACAGAGCTGTCTGCAGAAACCTCCCTGAGATACAGAGCTGTCTGCAGAAACCTCCCTGAGATACAGAGCTGTCTGCAGAAACCTCCCTGAGATACAGAGCTGTCTGCAGAAACCTCCCTGAGATACAGAGCTGTCTGCAGAAACCTCCCTGAGATACAGAGCTGTCTGCAGAAACCTCCCTGAGATACAGAGCTGTCTGCAGAAACCTCCCTGAGATACAGAGCTGTCTGCAGAAACCTCCCTGAGATACAGAGCTGTCTGCAGAAACCTCCCTGAGATACAGAGCTGTCTGCAGAAACCTCCCTGAGATACAGAGCTGTCTGCAGAAACCTCCCTGAGATACAGAGCTGTCTGCAGAAACCTCCCTGAGATACAGAGCTGTCTGCAGAAACCTCCCTGAGATACAGAGCTGTCTGCAGAAACCTCCCTGAGATACAGAGCTGTCTGCAGAAACCTCCCTGAGATACAGAGCTGTCTGCAGAAACCTCCCTGAGATACAGAGCTGTCTGCAGAAACCTCCCTGAGATACAGAGCTGTCTGCAGAAACCTCCCTGAGATACAGAGCTGTCTGCAGAAACCTCCCTGAGATACAGAGCTGTCTGCAGAAACCTCCCTGAGATACAGAGCTGTCTGCAGAAACCTCCCTGAGATACAGAGCTGTCTGCAGAAACCTCCCTGAGATACAGAGCTGTCTGCAGAAACCTCCCTGAGATACAGAGCTGTCTGCAGAAACCTCCCTGAGATACAGAGCTGTCTGCAGAAACCTCCCTGAGATACAGAGCTGTCTGCAGAAACCTCCCTGAGATACAGAGCTGTCTGCAGAAACCTCCCTGAGATACAGAGCTGTCTGCAGAAACCTCCCTGAGATACAGAGCTGTCTGCAGAAACCTCCCTGAGATACAGAGCTGTCTGCAGAAACCTCCCTGAGATACAGAGCTGTCTGCAGAAACCTCCCTGAGATACAGAGCTGTCTGCAGAAACCTCCCTGAGATACAGAGCTGTCTGCAGAAACCTCCCTGAGATACAGAGCTGTCTGCAGAAACCTCCCTGAGATACAGAGCTGTCTGCAGAAACCTCCCTGAGATACAGAGCTGTCTGCAGAAACCTCCCTGAGATACAGAGCTGTCTGCAGAAACCTCCCTGAGATACAGAGCTGTCTGCAGAAACCTCCCTGAGATACAGAGCTGTCTGCAGAAACCTCCCTGAGATACAGAGCTGTCTGCAGAAACCTCCCTGAGATACAGAGCTGTCTGCAGAAACCTCCCTGAGATACAGAGCTGTCTGCAGAAACCTCCCTGAGATACAGAGCTGTCTGCAGAAACCTCCCTGAGATACAGAGCTGTCTGCAGAAACCTCCCTGAGATACAGAGCTGTCTGCAGAAACCTCCCTGAGATACAGAGCTGTCTGCAGAAACCTCCCTGAGATACAGAGCTGTCTGCAGAAACCTCCCTGAGATACAGAGCTGTCTGCAGAAACCTCCCTGAGATACAGAGCTGTCTGCAGAAACCTCCCTGAGATACAGAGCTGTCTGCAGAAACCTCCCTGAGATACAGAGCTGTCTGCAGAAACCTCCCTGAGATACAGAGCTGTCTGCAGAAACCTCCCTGAGATACAGAGCTGTCTGCAGAAACCTCCCTGAGATACAGAGCTGTCTGCAGAAACCTCCCTGAGATACAGAGCTGTCTGCAGAAACCTCCCTGAGATACAGAGCTGTCTGCAGAAACCTCCCTGAGATACAGAGCTGTCTGCAGAAACCTCCCTGAGATACAGAGCTGTCTGCAGAAACCTCCCTGAGATACAGAGCTGTCTGCAGAAACCTCCCTGAGATACAGAGCTGTCTGCAGAAACCTCCCTGAGATACAGAGCTGTCTGCAGAAACCTCCCTGAGATACAGAGCTGTCTGCAGAAACCTCCCTGAGATACAGAGCTGTCTGCAGAAACCTCCCTGAGATACAGAGCTGTCTGCAGAAACCTCCCTGAGATACAGAGCTGTCTGCAGAAACCTCCCTGAGATACAGAGCTGTCTGCAGAAACCTCCCTGAGATACAGAGCTGTCTGCAGAAACCTCCCTGAGATACAGAGCTGTCTGCAGAAACCTCCCTGAGATACAGAGCTGTCTGCAGAAACCTCCCTGAGATACAGAGCTGTCTGCAGAAACCTCCCTGAGATACAGAGCTGTCTGCAGAAACCTCCCTGAGATACAGAGCTGTCTGCAGAAACCTCCCTGAGATACAGAGCTGTCTGCAGAAACCTCCCTGAGATACAGAGCTGTCTGCAGAAACCTCCCTGAGATACAGAGCTGTCTGCAGAAACCTCCCTGAGATACAGAGCTGTCTGCAGAAACCTCCCTGAGATACAGAGCTGTCTGCAGAAACCTCCCTGAGATACAGAGCTGTCTGCAGAAACCTCCCTGAGATACAGAGCTGTCTGCAGAAACCTCCCTGAGATACAGAGCTGTCTGCAGAAACCTCCCTGAGATACAGAGCTGTCTGCAGAAACCTCCCTGAGATACAGAGCTGTCTGCAGAAACCTCCCTGAGATACAGAGCTGTCTGCAGAAACCTCCCTGAGATACAGAGCTGTCTGCAGAAACCTCCCTGAGATACAGAGCTGTCTGCAGAAACCTCCCTGAGATACAGAGCTGTCTGCAGAAACCTCCCTGAGATACAGAGCTGTCTGCAGAAACCTCCCTGAGATACAGAGCTGTCTGCAGAAACCTCCCTGAGATACAGAGCTGTCTGCAGAAACCTCCCTGAGATACAGAGCTGTCTGCAGAAACCTCCCTGAGATACAGAGCTGTCTGCAGAAACCTCCCTGAGATACAGAGCTGTCTGCAGAAACCTCCCTGAGATACAGAGCTGTCTGCAGAAACCTCCCTGAGATACAGAGCTGTCTGCAGAAACCTCCCTGAGATACAGAGCTGTCTGCAGAAACCTCCCTGAGATACAGAGCTGTCTGCAGAAACCTCCCTGAGATACAGAGCTGTCTGCAGAAACCTCCCTGAGATACAGAGCTGTCTGCAGAAACCTCCCTGAGATACAGAGCTGTCTGCAGAAACCTCCCTGAGATACAGAGCTGTCTGCAGAAACCTCCCTGAGATACAGAGCTGTCTGCAGAAACCTCCCTGAGATACAGAGCTGTCTGCAGAAACCTCCCTGAGATACAGAGCTGTCTGCAGAAACCTCCCTGAGATACAGAGCTGTCTGCAGAAACCTCCCTGAGATACAGAGCTGTCTGCAGAAACCTCCCTGAGATACAGAGCTGTCTGCAGAAACCTCCCTGAGATACAGAGCTGTCTGCAGAAACCTCCCTGAGATACAGAGCTGTCTGCAGAAACCTCCCTGAGATACAGAGCTGTCTGCAGAAACCTCCCTGAGATACAGAGCTGTCTGCAGAAACCTCCCTGAGATACAGAGCTGTCTGCAGAAACCTCCCTGAGATACAGAGCTGTCTGCAGAAACCTCCCTGAGATACAGAGCTGTCTGCAGAAACCTCCCTGAGATACAGAGCTGTCTGCAGAAACCTCCCTGAGATACAGAGCTGTCTGCAGAAACCTCCCTGAGATACAGAGCTGTCTGCAGAAACCTCCCTGAGATACAGAGCTGTCTGCAGAAACCTCCCTGAGATACAGAGCTGTCTGCAGAAACCTCCCTGAGATACAGAGCTGTCTGCAGAAACCTCCCTGAGATACAGAGCTGTCTGCAGAAACCTCCCTGAGATACAGAGCTGTCTGCAGAAACCTCCCTGAGATACAGAGCTGTCTGCAGAAACCTCCCTGAGATACAGAGCTGTCTGCAGAAACCTCCCTGAGATACAGAGCTGTCTGCAGAAACCTCCCTGAGATACAGAGCTGTCTGCAGAAACCTCCCTGAGATACAGAGCTGTCTGCAGAAACCTCCCTGAGATACAGAGCTGTCTGCAGAAACCTCCCTGAGATACAGAGCTGTCTGCAGAAACCTCCCTGAGATACAGAGCTGTCTGCAGAAACCTCCCTGAGATACAGAGCTGTCTGCAGAAACCTCCCTGAGATACAGAGCTGTCTGCAGAAACCTCCCTGAGATACAGAGCTGTCTGCAGAAACCTCCCTGAGATACAGAGCTGTCTGCAGAAACCTCCCTGAGATACAGAGCTGTCTGCAGAAACCTCCCTGAGATACAGAGCTGTCTGCAGAAACCTCCCTGAGATACAGAGCTGTCTGCAGAAACCTCCCTGAGATACAGAGCTGTCTGCAGAAACCTCCCTGAGATACAGAGCTGTCTGCAGAAACCTCCCTGAGATACAGAGCTGTCTGCAGAAACCTCCCTGAGATACAGAGCTGTCTGCAGAAACCTCCCTGAGATACAGAGCTGTCTGCAGAAACCTCCCTGAGATACAGAGCTGTCTGCAGAAACCTCCCTGAGATACAGAGCTGTCTGCAGAAACCTCCCTGAGATACAGAGCTGTCTGCAGAAACCTCCCTGAGATACAGAGCTGTCTGCAGAAACCTCCCTGAGATACAGAGCTGTCTGCAGAAACCTCCCTGAGATACAGAGCTGTCTGCAGAAACCTCCCTGAGATACAGAGCTGTCTGCAGAAACCTCCCTGAGATACAGAGCTGTCTGCAGAAACCTCCCTGAGATACAGAGCTGTCTGCAGAAACCTCCCTGAGATACAGAGCTGTCTGCAGAAACCTCCCTGAGATACAGAGCTGTCTGCAGAAACCTCCCTGAGATACAGAGCTGTCTGCAGAAACCTCCCTGAGATACAGAGCTGTCTGCAGAAACCTCCCTGAGATACAGAGCTGTCTGCAGAAACCTCCCTGAGATACAGAGCTGTCTGCAGAAACCTCCCTGAGATACAGAGCTGTCTGCAGAAACCTCCCTGAGATACAGAGCTGTCTGCAGAAACCTCCCTGAGATACAGAGCTGTCTGCAGAAACCTCCCTGAGATACAGAGCTGTCTGCAGAAACCTCCCTGAGATACAGAGCTGTCTGCAGAAACCTCCCTGAGATACAGAGCTGTCTGCAGAAACCTCCCTGAGATACAGAGCTGTCTGCAGAAACCTCCCTGAGATACAGAGCTGTCTGCAGAAACCTCCCTGAGATACAGAGCTGTCTGCAGAAACCTCCCTGAGATACAGAGCTGTCTGCAGAAACCTCCCTGAGATACAGAGCTGTCTGCAGAAACCTCCCTGAGATACAGAGCTGTCTGCAGAAACCTCCCTGAGATACAGAGCTGTCTGCAGAAACCTCCCTGAGATACAGAGCTGTCTGCAGAAACCTCCCTGAGATACAGAGCTGTCTGCAGAAACCTCCCTGAGATACAGAGCTGTCTGCAGAAACCTCCCTGAGATACAGAGCTGTCTGCAGAAACCTCCCTGAGATACAGAGCTGTCTGCAGAAACCTCCCTGAGATACAGAGCTGTCTGCAGAAACCTCCCTGAGATACAGAGCTGTCTGCAGAAACCTCCCTGAGATACAGAGCTGTCTGCAGAAACCTCCCTGAGATACAGAGCTGTCTGCAGAAACCTCCCTGAGATACAGAGCTGTCTGCAGAAACCTCCCTGAGATACAGAGCTGTCTGCAGAAACCTCCCTGAGATACAGAGCTGTCTGCAGAAACCTCCCTGAGATACAGAGCTGTCTGCAGAAACCTCCCTGAGATACAGAGCTGTCTGCAGAAACCTCCCTGAGATACAGAGCTGTCTGCAGAAACCTCCCTGAGATACAGAGCTGTCTGCAGAAACCTCCCTGAGATACAGAGCTGTCTGCAGAAACCTCCCTGAGATACAGAGCTGTCTGCAGAAACCTCCCTGAGATACAGAGCTGTCTGCAGAAACCTCCCTGAGATACAGAGCTGTCTGCAGAAACCTCCCTGAGATACAGAGCTGTCTGCAGAAACCTCCCTGAGATACAGAGCTGTCTGCAGAAACCTCCCTGAGATACAGAGCTGTCTGCAGAAACCTCCCTGAGATACAGAGCTGTCTGCAGAAACCTCCCTGAGATACAGAGCTGTCTGCAGAAACCTCCCTGAGATACAGAGCTGTCTGCAGAAACCTCCCTGAGATACAGAGCTGTCTGCAGAAACCTCCCTGAGATACAGAGCTGTCTGCAGAAACCTCCCTGAGATACAGAGCTGTCTGCAGAAACCTCCCTGAGATACAGAGCTGTCTGCAGAAACCTCCCTGAGATACAGAGCTGTCTGCAGAAACCTCCCTGAGATACAGAGCTGTCTGCAGAAACCTCCCTGAGATACAGAGCTGTCTGCAGAAACCTCCCTGAGATACAGAGCTGTCTGCAGAAACCTCCCTGAGATACAGAGCTGTCTGCAGAAACCTCCCTGAGATACAGAGCTGTCTGCAGAAACCTCCCTGAGATACAGAGCTGTCTGCAGAAACCTCCCTGAGATACAGAGCTGTCTGCAGAAACCTCCCTGAGATACAGAGCTGTCTGCAGAAACCTCCCTGAGATACAGAGCTGTCTGCAGAAACCTCCCTGAGATACAGAGCTGTCTGCAGAAACCTCCCTGAGATACAGAGCTGTCTGCAGAAACCTCCCTGAGATACAGAGCTGTCTGCAGAAACCTCCCTGAGATACAGAGCTGTCTGCAGAAACCTCCCTGAGATACAGAGCTGTCTGCAGAAACCTCCCTGAGATACAGAGCTGTCTGCAGAAACCTCCCTGAGATACAGAGCTGTCTGCAGAAACCTCCCTGAGATACAGAGCTGTCTGCAGAAACCTCCCTGAGATACAGAGCTGTCTGCAGAAACCTCCCTGAGATACAGAGCTGTCTGCAGAAACCTCCCTGAGATACAGAGCTGTCTGCAGAAACCTCCCTGAGATACAGAGCTGTCTGCAGAAACCTCCCTGAGATACAGAGCTGTCTGCAGAAACCTCCCTGAGATACAGAGCTGTCTGCAGAAACCTCCCTGAGATACAGAGCTGTCTGCAGAAACCTCCCTGAGATACAGAGCTGTCTGCAGAAACCTCCCTGAGATACAGAGCTGTCTGCAGAAACCTCCCTGAGATACAGAGCTGTCTGCAGAAACCTCCCTGAGATACAGAGCTGTCTGCAGAAACCTCCCTGAGATACAGAGCTGTCTGCAGAAACCTCCCTGAGATACAGAGCTGTCTGCAGAAACCTCCCTGAGATACAGAGCTGTCTGCAGAAACCTCCCTGAGATACAGAGCTGTCTGCAGAAACCTCCCTGAGATACAGAGCTGTCTGCAGAAACCTCCCTGAGATACAGAGCTGTCTGCAGAAACCTCCCTGAGATACAGAGCTGTCTGCAGAAACCTCCCTGAGATACAGAGCTGTCTGCAGAAACCTCCCTGAGATACAGAGCTGTCTGCAGAAACCTCCCTGAGATACAGAGCTGTCTGCAGAAACCTCCCTGAGATACAGAGCTGTCTGCAGAAACCTCCCTGAGATACAGAGCTGTCTGCAGAAACCTCCCTGAGATACAGAGCTGTCTGCAGAAACCTCCCTGAGATACAGAGCTGTCTGCAGAAACCTCCCTGAGATACAGAGCTGTCTGCAGAAACCTCCCTGAGATACAGAGCTGTCTGCAGAAACCTCCCTGAGATACAGAGCTGTCTGCAGAAACCTCCCTGAGATACAGAGCTGTCTGCAGAAACCTCCCTGAGATACAGAGCTGTCTGCAGAAACCTCCCTGAGATACAGAGCTGTCTGCAGAAACCTCCCTGAGATACAGAGCTGTCTGCAGAAACCTCCCTGAGATACAGAGCTGTCTGCAGAAACCTCCCTGAGATACAGAGCTGTCTGCAGAAACCTCCCTGAGATACAGAGCTGTCTGCAGAAACCTCCCTGAGATACAGAGCTGTCTGCAGAAACCTCCCTGAGATACAGAGCTGTCTGCAGAAACCTCCCTGAGATACAGAGCTGTCTGCAGAAACCTCCCTGAGATACAGAGCTGTCTGCAGAAACCTCCCTGAGATACAGAGCTGTCTGCAGAAACCTCCCTGAGATACAGAGCTGTCTGCAGAAACCTCCCTGAGATACAGAGCTGTCTGCAGAAACCTCCCTGAGATACAGAGCTGTCTGCAGAAACCTCCCTGAGATACAGAGCTGTCTGCAGAAACCTCCCTGAGATACAGAGCTGTCTGCAGAAACCTCCCTGAGATACAGAGCTGTCTGCAGAAACCTCCCTGAGATACAGAGCTGTCTGCAGAAACCTCCCTGAGATACAGAGCTGTCTGCAGAAACCTCCCTGAGATACAGAGCTGTCTGCAGAAACCTCCCTGAGATACAGAGCTGTCTGCAGAAACCTCCCTGAGATACAGAGCTGTCTGCAGAAACCTCCCTGAGATACAGAGCTGTCTGCAGAAACCTCCCTGAGATACAGAGCTGTCTGCAGAAACCTCCCTGAGATACAGAGCTGTCTGCAGAAACCTCCCTGAGATACAGAGCTGTCTGCAGAAACCTCCCTGAGATACAGAGCTGTCTGCAGAAACCTCCCTGAGATACAGAGCTGTCTGCAGAAACCTCCCTGAGATACAGAGCTGTCTGCAGAAACCTCCCTGAGATACAGAGCTGTCTGCAGAAACCTCCCTGAGATACAGAGCTGTCTGCAGAAACCTCCCTGAGATACAGAGCTGTCTGCAGAAACCTCCCTGAGATACAGAGCTGTCTGCAGAAACCTCCCTGAGATACAGAGCTGTCTGCAGAAACCTCCCTGAGATACAGAGCTGTCTGCAGAAACCTCCCTGAGATACAGAGCTGTCTGCAGAAACCTCCCTGAGATACAGAGCTGTCTGCAGAAACCTCCCTGAGATACAGAGCTGTCTGCAGAAACCTCCCTGAGATACAGAGCTGTCTGCAGAAACCTCCCTGAGATACAGAGCTGTCTGCAGAAACCTCCCTGAGATACAGAGCTGTCTGCAGAAACCTCCCTGAGATACAGAGCTGTCTGCAGAAACCTCCCTGAGATACAGAGCTGTCTGCAGAAACCTCCCTGAGATACAGAGCTGTCTGCAGAAACCTCCCTGAGATACAGAGCTGTCTGCAGAAACCTCCCTGAGATACAGAGCTGTCTGCAGAAACCTCCCTGAGATACAGAGCTGTCTGCAGAAACCTCCCTGAGATACAGAGCTGTCTGCAGAAACCTCCCTGAGATACAGAGCTGTCTGCAGAAACCTCCCTGAGATACAGAGCTGTCTGCAGAAACCTCCCTGAGATACAGAGCTGTCTGCAGAAACCTCCCTGAGATACAGAGCTGTCTGCAGAAACCTCCCTGAGATACAGAGCTGTCTGCAGAAACCTCCCTGAGATACAGAGCTGTCTGCAGAAACCTCCCTGAGATACAGAGCTGTCTGCAGAAACCTCCCTGAGATACAGAGCTGTCTGCAGAAACCTCCCTGAGATACAGAGCTGTCTGCAGAAACCTCCCTGAGATACAGAGCTGTCTGCAGAAACCTCCCTGAGATACAGAGCTGTCTGCAGAAACCTCCCTGAGATACAGAGCTGTCTGCAGAAACCTCCCTGAGATACAGAGCTGTCTGCAGAAACCTCCCTGAGATACAGAGCTGTCTGCAGAAACCTCCCTGAGATACAGAGCTGTCTGCAGAAACCTCCCTGAGATACAGAGCTGTCTGCAGAAACCTCCCTGAGATACAGAGCTGTCTGCAGAAACCTCCCTGAGATACAGAGCTGTCTGCAGAAACCTCCCTGAGATACAGAGCTGTCTGCAGAAACCTCCCTGAGATACAGAGCTGTCTGCAGAAACCTCCCTGAGATACAGAGCTGTCTGCAGAAACCTCCCTGAGATACAGAGCTGTCTGCAGAAACCTCCCTGAGATACAGAGCTGTCTGCAGAAACCTCCCTGAGATACAGAGCTGTCTGCAGAAACCTCCCTGAGATACAGAGCTGTCTGCAGAAACCTCCCTGAGATACAGAGCTGTCTGCAGAAACCTCCCTGAGATACAGAGCTGTCTGCAGAAACCTCCCTGAGATACAGAGCTGTCTGCAGAAACCTCCCTGAGATACAGAGCTGTCTGCAGAAACCTCCCTGAGATACAGAGCTGTCTGCAGAAACCTCCCTGAGATACAGAGCTGTCTGCAGAAACCTCCCTGAGATACAGAGCTGTCTGCAGAAACCTCCCTGAGATACAGAGCTGTCTGCAGAAACCTCCCTGAGATACAGAGCTGTCTGCAGAAACCTCCCTGAGATACAGAGCTGTCTGCAGAAACCTCCCTGAGATACAGAGCTGTCTGCAGAAACCTCCCTGAGATACAGAGCTGTCTGCAGAAACCTCCCTGAGATACAGAGCTGTCTGCAGAAACCTCCCTGAGATACAGAGCTGTCTGCAGAAACCTCCCTGAGATACAGAGCTGTCTGCAGAAACCTCCCTGAGATACAGAGCTGTCTGCAGAAACCTCCCTGAGATACAGAGCTGTCTGCAGAAACCTCCCTGAGATACAGAGCTGTCTGCAGAAACCTCCCTGAGATACAGAGCTGTCTGCAGAAACCTCCCTGAGATACAGAGCTGTCTGCAGAAACCTCCCTGAGATACAGAGCTGTCTGCAGAAACCTCCCTGAGATACAGAGCTGTCTGCAGAAACCTCCCTGAGATACAGAGCTGTCTGCAGAAACCTCCCTGAGATACAGAGCTGTCTGCAGAAACCTCCCTGAGATACAGAGCTGTCTGCAGAAACCTCCCTGAGATACAGAGCTGTCTGCAGAAACCTCCCTGAGATACAGAGCTGTCTGCAGAAACCTCCCTGAGATACAGAGCTGTCTGCAGAAACCTCCCTGAGATACAGAGCTGTCTGCAGAAACCTCCCTGAGATACAGAGCTGTCTGCAGAAACCTCCCTGAGATACAGAGCTGTCTGCAGAAACCTCCCTGAGATACAGAGCTGTCTGCAGAAACCTCCCTGAGATACAGAGCTGTCTGCAGAAACCTCCCTGAGATACAGAGCTGTCTGCAGAAACCTCCCTGAGATACAGAGCTGTCTGCAGAAACCTCCCTGAGATACAGAGCTGTCTGCAGAAACCTCCCTGAGATACAGAGCTGTCTGCAGAAACCTCCCTGAGATACAGAGCTGTCTGCAGAAACCTCCCTGAGATACAGAGCTGTCTGCAGAAACCTCCCTGAGATACAGAGCTGTCTGCAGAAACCTCCCTGAGATACAGAGCTGTCTGCAGAAACCTCCCTGAGATACAGAGCTGTCTGCAGAAACCTCCCTGAGATACAGAGCTGTCTGCAGAAACCTCCCTGAGATACAGAGCTGTCTGCAGAAACCTCCTGAGATACAGAGCTGTCTGCAGAAACCTCCCTGAGATACAGAGCTGTCTGCAGAAACCTCCCTGAGATACAGAGCTGTCTGCAGAAACCTCCCTGAGATACAGAGCTGTCTGCAGAAACCTCCCTGAGATACGAGCTGTCTGCAGAAACCTCCCTGAGATACAGAGCTGTCTGCAGAAACCTCCCTGAGATACAGAGCTGTCTGCAGAAACCTCCCTGAGATACAGAGCTGTCTGCAGAAACCTCCCTGAGATACAGAGCTGTCTGCAGAAACCTCCCTGAGATACAGAGCTGTCTGCAGAAACCTCCCTGAGATACAGAGCTGTCTGCAGAAACCTCCCTGAGATACAGAGCTGTCTGCAGAAACCTCCCTGAGATACAGAGCTGTCTGCAGAAACCTCCCTGAGATACAGAGCTGTCTGCAGAAACCTCCCTGAGATACAGAGCTGTCTGCAGAAACCTCCCTGAGATACAGAGCTGTCTGCAGAAACCTCCCTGAGATACAGAGCTGTCTGCAGAAACCTCCCTGAGATACAGAGCTGTCTGCAGAAACCTCCCTGAGATACAGAGCTGTCTGCAGAAACCTCCCTGAGATACAGAGCTGTCTGCAGAAACCTCCCTGAGATACAGAGCTGTCTGCAGAAACCTCCCTGAGATACAGAGCTGTCTGCAGAAACCTCCCTGAGATACAGAGCTGTCTGCAGAAACCTCCCTGAGATACAGAGCTGTCTGCAGAAACCTCCCTGAGATACAGAGCTGTCTGCAGAAACCTCCCTGAGATACAGAGCTGTCTGCAGAAACCTCCCTGAGATACAGAGCTGTCTGCAGAAACCTCCCTGAGATACAGAGCTGTCTGCAGAAACCTCCCTGAGATACAGAGCTGTCTGCAGAAACCTCCCTGAGATACAGAGCTGTCTGCAGAAACCTCCCTGAGATACAGAGCTGTCTGCAGAAACCTCCCTGAGATACAGAGCTGTCTGCAGAAACCTCCCTGAGATACAGAGCTGTCTGCAGAAACCTCCCTGAGATACAGAGCTGTCTGCAGAAACCTCCCTGAGATACAGAGCTGTCTGCAGAAACCTCCCTGAGATACAGAGCTGTCTGCAGAAACCTCCCTGAGATACAGAGCTGTCTGCAGAAACCTCCCTGAGATACAGAGCTGTCTGCAGAAACCTCCCTGAGATACAGAGCTGTCTGCAGAAACCTCCCTGAGATACAGAGCTGTCTGCAGAAACCTCCCTGAGATACAGAGCTGTCTGCAGAAACCTCCCTGAGATACAGAGCTGTCTGCAGAAACCTCCCTGAGATACAGAGCTGTCTGCAGAAACCTCCCTGAGATACAGAGCTGTCTGCAGAAACCTCCCTGAGATACAGAGCTGTCTGCAGAAACCTCCCTGAGATACAGAGCTGTCTGCAGAAACCTCCCTGAGATACAGAGCTGTCTGCAGAAACCTCCCTGAGATACAGAGCTGTCTGCAGAAACCTCCCTGAGATACAGAGCTGTCTGCAGAAACCTCCTGAGATACAGAGCTGTCTGCAGAAACCTCCCTGAGATACAGAGCTGTCTGCAGAAACCTCCCTGAGATACAGAGCTGTCTGCAGAAACCTCCCTGAGATACAGAGCTGTCTGCAGAAACCTCCCTGAGATACGAGCTGTCTGCAGAAACCTCCCTGAGATACAGAGCTGTCTGCAGAAACCTCCCTGAGATACAGAGCTGTCTGCAGAAAACTCCCTGAGATACAGAGCTGTCTGCAGAAACCTCCCTGAGATACAGAGCTGTCTGCAGAAACCTCCCTGAGATACAGAGCTGTCTGCAGAAACCTCCCTGAGATACAGAGCTGTCTGCAGAAACCTCCCTGAGGCACAGAGCTGTCTGCAGAAACCTCCCTGAGATACAGAGCTGTCTGCAGAAACCTCCCTGAGATACAGAGCTGTCTGCAGAAAACTCCCTGAGATACAGAGCTGTCTGCATAAACCTCCCTGAGATACAGAGCTGTCTGCAGAAACCTCCCTGAGATAAGAGCTGTCTGCAGAAACCTCCCTGAGATACAGAGCTGTCTGCAGAAACCTCCCTGAGATACAGAGCTGTCTGCAGAAAACTCCCTGAGATAAGAGCTGTCTGCAGAAACCTCCCTGAGATACAGAGCTGTCTGCAGAAACCTCCCTGAGATACAGAGCTGTCTGCAGAAACCTCCCTGAGATACAGAGCTGTCTGCAGAAACCTCCCTGAGATACAGAGCTGTCTGCAGAAACCTCCCTGAGATACAGAGCTGTCTGCAGAAACCTCCCTGAGATACAGAGCTGTCTGCAGAAACCTCCCTGAGATACAGAGCTGTCTGCAGAAACCTCCCTGAGATACAGAGCTGTCTGCAGAAACCTCCCTGAGATACAGAGCTGTCTGCAGAAACCTCCCTGAGATACAGAGCTGTCTGCAGAAACCTCCCTGAGATACAGAGCTGTCTGCAGAAACCTCCCTGAGATACAGAGCTGTCTGCAGAAACCTCCCTGAGATACAGAGCTGTCTGCAGAAACCTCCCTGAGATACAGAGCTGTCTGCAGAAACCTCCCTGAGATACAGAGCTGTCTGCAGAAACCTCCCTGAGATACAGAGCTGTCTGCAGAAACCTCCCTGAGATACAGAGCTGTCTGCAGAAACCTCCCTGAGATACAGAGCTGTCTGCAGAAACCTCCCTGAGATACAGAGCTGTCTGCAGAAACCTCCCTGAGATACAGAGCTGTCTGCAGAAACCTCCCTGAGATACAGAGCTGTCTGCAGAAACCTCCCTGAGATACAGAGCTGTCTGCAGAAACCTCCCTGAGATACAGAGCTGTCTGCAGAAACCTCCCTGAGATACAGAGCTGTCTGCAGAAACCTCCCTGAGATACAGAGCTGTCTGCAGAAACCTCCCTGAGATACAGAGCTGTCTGCAGAAACCTCCCTGAGATACAGAGCTGTCTGCAGAAACCTCCCTGAGATACAGAGCTGTCTGCAGAAACCTCCCTGAGATACAGAGCTGTCTGCAGAAACCTCCCTGAGATACAGAGCTGTCTGCAGAAACCTCCCTGAGATACAGAGCTGTCTGCAGAAACCTCCCTGAGATACAGAGCTGTCTGCAGAAACCTCCCTGAGATACAGAGCTGTCTGCAGAAACCTCCCTGAGATACAGAGCTGTCTGCAGAAACCTCCCTGAGATACAGAGCTGTCTGCAGAAACCTCCCTGAGATACAGAGCTGTCTGCAGAAACCTCCCTGAGATACAGAGCTGTCTGCAGAAACCTCCCTGAGATACAGAGCTGTCTGCAGAAACCTCCCTGAGATACAGAGCTGTCTGCAGAAACCTCCCTGAGATACAGAGCTGTCTGCAGAAACCTCCCTGAGATACAGAGCTGTCTGCAGAAACCTCCCTGAGATACAGAGCTGTCTGCAGAAACCTCCCTGAGATACAGAGCTGTCTGCAGAAACCTCCCTGAGATACAGAGCTGTCTGCAGAAACCTCCCTGAGATACAGAGCTGTCTGCAGAAACCTCCCTGAGATACAGAGCTGTCTGCAGAAACCTCCCTGAGATACAGAGCTGTCTGCAGAAACCTCCCTGAGATACAGAGCTGTCTGCAGAAACCTCCCTGAGATACAGAGCTGTCTGCAGAAACCTCCCTGAGATACAGAGCTGTCTGCAGAAACCTCCCTGAGATACAGAGCTGTCTGCAGAAACCTCCCTGAGATACAGAGCTGTCTGCAGAAACCTCCCTGAGATACAGAGCTGTCTGCAGAAACCTCCCTGAGATACAGAGCTGTCTGCAGAAACCTCCCTGAGATACAGAGCTGTCTGCAGAAACCTCCCTGAGATACAGAGCTGTCTGCAGAAACCTCCCTGAGATACAGAGCTGTCTGCAGAAACCTCCCTGAGATACAGAGCTGTCTGCAGAAACCTCCCTGAGATACAGAGCTGTCTGCAGAAACCTCCCTGAGATACAGAGCTGTCTGCAGAAACCTCCCTGAGATACAGAGCTGTCTGCAGAAACCTCCCTGAGATACAGAGCTGTCTGCAGAAACCTCCCTGAGATACAGAGCTGTCTGCAGAAACCTCCCTGAGATACAGAGCTGTCTGCAGAAACCTCCCTGAGATACAGAGCTGTCTGCAGAAACCTCCCTGAGATACAGAGCTGTCTGCAGAAACCTCCCTGAGATACAGAGCTGTCTGCAGAAACCTCCCTGAGATACAGAGCTGTCTGCAGAAACCTCCCTGAGATACAGAGCTGTCTGCAGAAACCTCCCTGAGATACAGAGCTGTCTGCAGAAACCTCCCTGAGATACAGAGCTGTCTGCAGAAACCTCCCTGAGATACAGAGCTGTCTGCAGAAACCTCCCTGAGATACAGAGCTGTCTGCAGAAACCTCCCTGAGATACAGAGCTGTCTGCAGAAACCTCCCTGAGATACAGAGCTGTCTGCAGAAACCTCCCTGAGATACAGAGCTGTCTGCAGAAACCTCCCTGAGATACAGAGCTGTCTGCAGAAACCTCCCTGAGATACAGAGCTGTCTGCAGAAACCTCCCTGAGATACAGAGCTGTCTGCAGAAACCTCCCTGAGATACAGAGCTGTCTGCAGAAACCTCCCTGAGATACAGAGCTGTCTGCAGAAACCTCCCTGAGATACAGAGCTGTCTGCAGAAACCTCCCTGAGATACAGAGCTGTCTGCAGAAACCTCCCTGAGATACAGAGCTGTCTGCAGAAACCTCCCTGAGATACAGAGCTGTCTGCAGAAACCTCCCTGAGATACAGAGCTGTCTGCAGAAACCTCCCTGAGATACAGAGCTGTCTGCAGAAACCTCCCTGAGATACAGAGCTGTCTGCAGAAACCTCCCTGAGATACAGAGCTGTCTGCAGAAACCTCCCTGAGATACAGAGCTGTCTGCAGAAACCTCCCTGAGATACAGAGCTGTCTGCAGAAACCTCCCTGAGATACAGAGCTGTCTGCAGAAACCTCCCTGAGATACAGAGCTGTCTGCAGAAACCTCCCTGAGATACAGAGCTGTCTGCAGAAACCTCCCTGAGATACAGAGCTGTCTGCAGAAACCTCCCTGAGATACAGAGCTGTCTGCAGAAACCTCCCTGAGATACAGAGCTGTCTGCAGAAACCTCCCTGAGATACAGAGCTGTCTGCAGAAACCTCCCTGAGATACAGAGCTGTCTGCAGAAACCTCCCTGAGATACAGAGCTGTCTGCAGAAACCTCCCTGAGATACAGAGCTGTCTGCAGAAACCTCCCTGAGATACAGAGCTGTCTGCAGAAACCTCCCTGAGATACAGAGCTGTCTGCAGAAACCTCCCTGAGATACAGAGCTGTCTGCAGAAACCTCCCTGAGATACAGAGCTGTCTGCAGAAACCTCCCTGAGATACAGAGCTGTCTGCAGAAACCTCCCTGAGATACAGAGCTGTCTGCAGAAACCTCCCTGAGATACAGAGCTGTCTGCAGAAACCTCCCTGAGATACAGAGCTGTCTGCAGAAACCTCCCTGAGATACAGAGCTGTCTGCAGAAACCTCCCTGAGATACAGAGCTGTCTGCAGAAACCTCCCTGAGATACAGAGCTGTCTGCAGAAACCTCCCTGAGATACAGAGCTGTCTGCAGAAACCTCCCTGAGATACAGAGCTGTCTGCAGAAACCTCCCTGAGATACAGAGCTGTCTGCAGAAACCTCCCTGAGATACAGAGCTGTCTGCAGAAACCTCCCTGAGATACAGAGCTGTCTGCAGAAACCTCCCTGAGATACAGAGCTGTCTGCAGAAACCTCCCTGAGATACAGAGCTGTCTGCAGAAACCTCCCTGAGATACAGAGCTGTCTGCAGAAACCTCCCTGAGATACAGAGCTGTCTGCAGAAACCTCCCTGAGATACAGAGCTGTCTGCAGAAACCTCCCTGAGATACAGAGCTGTCTGCAGAAACCTCCCTGAGATACAGAGCTGTCTGCAGAAACCTCCCTGAGATACAGAGCTGTCTGCAGAAACCTCCCTGAGATACAGAGCTGTCTGCAGAAACCTCCCTGAGATACAGAGCTGTCTGCAGAAACCTCCCTGAGATACAGAGCTGTCTGCAGAAACCTCCCTGAGATACAGAGCTGTCTGCAGAAACCTCCCTGAGATACAGAGCTGTCTGCAGAAACCTCCCTGAGATACAGAGCTGTCTGCAGAAACCTCCCTGAGATACAGAGCTGTCTGCAGAAACCTCCCTGAGATACAGAGCTGTCTGCAGAAACCTCCCTGAGATACAGAGCTGTCTGCAGAAACCTCCCTGAGATACAGAGCTGTCTGCAGAAACCTCCCTGAGATACAGAGCTGTCTGCAGAAACCTCCCTGAGATACAGAGCTGTCTGCAGAAACCTCCCTGAGATACAGAGCTGTCTGCAGAAACCTCCCTGAGATACAGAGCTGTCTGCAGAAACCTCCCTGAGATACAGAGCTGTCTGCAGAAACCTCCCTGAGATACAGAGCTGTCTGCAGAAACCTCCCTGAGATACAGAGCTGTCTGCAGAAACCTCCCTGAGATACAGAGCTGTCTGCAGAAACCTCCCTGAGATACAGAGCTGTCTGCAGAAACCTCCCTGAGATACAGAGCTGTCTGCAGAAACCTCCCTGAGATACAGAGCTGTCTGCAGAAACCTCCCTGAGATACAGAGCTGTCTGCAGAAACCTCCCTGAGATACAGAGCTGTCTGCAGAAACCTCCCTGAGATACAGAGCTGTCTGCAGAAACCTCCCTGAGATACAGAGCTGTCTGCAGAAACCTCCCTGAGATACAGAGCTGTCTGCAGAAACCTCCCTGAGATACAGAGCTGTCTGCAGAAACCTCCCTGAGATACAGAGCTGTCTGCAGAAACCTCCCTGAGATACAGAGCTGTCTGCAGAAACCTCCCTGAGATACAGAGCTGTCTGCAGAAACCTCCCTGAGATACAGAGCTGTCTGCAGAAACCTCCCTGAGATACAGAGCTGTCTGCAGAAACCTCCCTGAGATACAGAGCTGTCTGCAGAAACCTCCCTGAGATACAGAGCTGTCTGCAGAAACCTCCCTGAGATACAGAGCTGTCTGCAGAAACCTCCCTGAGATACAGAGCTGTCTGCAGAAACCTCCCTGAGATACAGAGCTGTCTGCAGAAACCTCCCTGAGATACAGAGCTGTCTGCAGAAACCTCCCTGAGATACAGAGCTGTCTGCAGAAACCTCCCTGAGATACAGAGCTGTCTGCAGAAACCTCCCTGAGATACAGAGCTGTCTGCAGAAACCTCCCTGAGATACAGAGCTGTCTGCAGAAACCTCCCTGAGATACAGAGCTGTCTGCAGAAACCTCCCTGAGATACAGAGCTGTCTGCAGAAACCTCCCTGAGATACAGAGCTGTCTGCAGAAACCTCCCTGAGATACAGAGCTGTCTGCAGAAACCTCCCTGAGATACAGAGCTGTCTGCAGAAACCTCCCTGAGATACAGAGCTGTCTGCAGAAACCTCCCTGAGATACAGAGCTGTCTGCAGAAACCTCCCTGAGATACAGAGCTGTCTGCAGAAACCTCCCTGAGATACAGAGCTGTCTGCAGAAACCTCCCTGAGATACAGAGCTGTCTGCAGAAACCTCCCTGAGATACAGAGCTGTCTGCAGAAACCTCCCTGAGATACAGAGCTGTCTGCAGAAACCTCCCTGAGATACAGAGCTGTCTGCAGAAACCTCCCTGAGATACAGAGCTGTCTGCAGAAACCTCCCTGAGATACAGAGCTGTCTGCAGAAACCTCCCTGAGATACAGAGCTGTCTGCAGAAACCTCCCTGAGATACAGAGCTGTCTGCAGAAACCTCCCTGAGATACAGAGCTGTCTGCAGAAACCTCCCTGAGATACAGAGCTGTCTGCAGAAACCTCCCTGAGATACAGAGCTGTCTGCAGAAACCTCCCTGAGATACAGAGCTGTCTGCAGAAACCTCCCTGAGATACAGAGCTGTCTGCAGAAACCTCCCTGAGATACAGAGCTGTCTGCAGAAACCTCCCTGAGATACAGAGCTGTCTGCAGAAACCTCCCTGAGATACAGAGCTGTCTGCAGAAACCTCCCTGAGATACAGAGCTGTCTGCAGAAACCTCCCTGAGATACAGAGCTGTCTGCAGAAACCTCCCTGAGATACAGAGCTGTCTGCAGAAACCTCCCTGAGATACAGAGCTGTCTGCAGAAACCTCCCTGAGATACAGAGCTGTCTGCAGAAACCTCCCTGAGATACAGAGCTGTCTGCAGAAACCTCCCTGAGATACAGAGCTGTCTGCAGAAACCTCCCTGAGATACAGAGCTGTCTGCAGAAACCTCCCTGAGATACAGAGCTGTCTGCAGAAACCTCCCTGAGATACAGAGCTGTCTGCAGAAACCTCCCTGAGATACAGAGCTGTCTGCAGAAACCTCCCTGAGATACAGAGCTGTCTGCAGAAACCTCCCTGAGATACAGAGCTGTCTGCAGAAACCTCCCTGAGATACAGAGCTGTCTGCAGAAACCTCCCTGAGATACAGAGCTGTCTGCAGAAACCTCCCTGAGATACAGAGCTGTCTGCAGAAACCTCCCTGAGATACAGAGCTGTCTGCAGAAACCTCCCTGAGATACAGAGCTGTCTGCAGAAACCTCCCTGAGATACAGAGCTGTCTGCAGAAACCTCCCTGAGATACAGAGCTGTCTGCAGAAACCTCCCTGAGATACAGAGCTGTCTGCAGAAACCTCCCTGAGATACAGAGCTGTCTGCAGAAACCTCCCTGAGATACAGAGCTGTCTGCAGAAACCTCCCTGAGATACAGAGCTGTCTGCAGAAACCTCCCTGAGATACAGAGCTGTCTGCAGAAACCTCCCTGAGATACAGAGCTGTCTGCAGAAACCTCCCTGAGATACAGAGCTGTCTGCAGAAACCTCCCTGAGATACAGAGCTGTCTGCAGAAACCTCCCTGAGATACAGAGCTGTCTGCAGAAACCTCCCTGAGATACAGAGCTGTCTGCAGAAACCTCCCTGAGATACAGAGCTGTCTGCAGAAACCTCCCTGAGATACAGAGCTGTCTGCAGAAACCTCCCTGAGATACAGAGCTGTCTGCAGAAACCTCCCTGAGATACAGAGCTGTCTGCAGAAACCTCCCTGAGATACAGAGCTGTCTGCAGAAACCTCCCTGAGATACAGAGCTGTCTGCAGAAACCTCCCTGAGATACAGAGCTGTCTGCAGAAACCTCCCTGAGATACAGAGCTGTCTGCAGAAACCTCCCTGAGATACAGAGCTGTCTGCAGAAACCTCCCTGAGATACAGAGCTGTCTGCAGAAACCTCCCTGAGATACAGAGCTGTCTGCAGAAACCTCCCTGAGATACAGAGCTGTCTGCAGAAACCTCCCTGAGATACAGAGCTGTCTGCAGAAACCTCCCTGAGATACAGAGCTGTCTGCAGAAACCTCCCTGAGATACAGAGCTGTCTGCAGAAACCTCCCTGAGATACAGAGCTGTCTGCAGAAACCTCCCTGAGATACAGAGCTGTCTGCAGAAACCTCCCTGAGATACAGAGCTGTCTGCAGAAACCTCCCTGAGATACAGAGCTGTCTGCAGAAACCTCCCTGAGATACAGAGCTGTCTGCAGAAACCTCCCTGAGATACAGAGCTGTCTGCAGAAACCTCCCTGAGATACAGAGCTGTCTGCAGAAACCTCCCTGAGATACAGAGCTGTCTGCAGAAACCTCCCTGAGATACAGAGCTGTCTGCAGAAACCTCCCTGAGATACAGAGCTGTCTGCAGAAACCTCCCTGAGATACAGAGCTGTCTGCAGAAACCTCCCTGAGATACAGAGCTGTCTGCAGAAACCTCCCTGAGATACAGAGCTGTCTGCAGAAACCTCCCTGAGATACAGAGCTGTCTGCAGAAACCTCCCTGAGATACAGAGCTGTCTGCAGAAACCTCCCTGAGATACAGAGCTGTCTGCAGAAACCTCCCTGAGATACAGAGCTGTCTGCAGAAACCTCCCTGAGATACAGAGCTGTCTGCAGAAACCTCCCTGAGATACAGAGCTGTCTGCAGAAACCTCCCTGAGATACAGAGCTGTCTGCAGAAACCTCCCTGAGATACAGAGCTGTCTGCAGAAACCTCCCTGAGATACAGAGCTGTCTGCAGAAACCTCCCTGAGATACAGAGCTGTCTGCAGAAACCTCCCTGAGATACAGAGCTGTCTGCAGAAACCTCCCTGAGATACAGAGCTGTCTGCAGAAACCTCCCTGAGATACAGAGCTGTCTGCAGAAACCTCCCTGAGATACAGAGCTGTCTGCAGAAACCTCCCTGAGATACAGAGCTGTCTGCAGAAACCTCCCTGAGATACAGAGCTGTCTGCAGAAACCTCCCTGAGATACAGAGCTGTCTGCAGAAACCTCCCTGAGATACAGAGCTGTCTGCAGAAACCTCCCTGAGATACAGAGCTGTCTGCAGAAACCTCCCTGAGATACAGAGCTGTCTGCAGAAACCTCCCTGAGATACAGAGCTGTCTGCAGAAACCTCCCTGAGATACAGAGCTGTCTGCAGAAACCTCCCTGAGATACAGAGCTGTCTGCAGAAACCTCCCTGAGATACAGAGCTGTCTGCAGAAACCTCCCTGAGATACAGAGCTGTCTGCAGAAACCTCCCTGAGATACAGAGCTGTCTGCAGAAACCTCCCTGAGATACAGAGCTGTCTGCAGAAACCTCCCTGAGATACAGAGCTGTCTGCAGAAACCTCCCTGAGATACAGAGCTGTCTGCAGAAACCTCCCTGAGATACAGAGCTGTCTGCAGAAACCTCCCTGAGATACAGAGCTGTCTGCAGAAACCTCCCTGAGATACAGAGCTGTCTGCAGAAACCTCCCTGAGATACAGAGCTGTCTGCAGAAACCTCCCTGAGATACAGAGCTGTCTGCAGAAACCTCCCTGAGATACAGAGCTGTCTGCAGAAACCTCCCTGAGATACAGAGCTGTCTGCAGAAACCTCCCTGAGATACAGAGCTGTCTGCAGAAACCTCCCTGAGATACAGAGCTGTCTGCAGAAACCTCCCTGAGATACAGAGCTGTCTGCAGAAACCTCCCTGAGATACAGAGCTGTCTGCAGAAACCTCCCTGAGATACAGAGCTGTCTGCAGAAACCTCCCTGAGATACAGAGCTGTCTGCAGAAACCTCCCTGAGATACAGAGCTGTCTGCAGAAACCTCCCTGAGATACAGAGCTGTCTGCAGAAACCTCCCTGAGATACAGAGCTGTCTGCAGAAACCTCCCTGAGATACAGAGCTGTCTGCAGAAACCTCCCTGAGATACAGAGCTGTCTGCAGAAACCTCCCTGAGATACAGAGCTGTCTGCAGAAACCTCCCTGAGATACAGAGCTGTCTGCAGAAACCTCCCTGAGATACAGAGCTGTCTGCAGAAACCTCCCTGAGATACAGAGCTGTCTGCAGAAACCTCCCTGAGATACAGAGCTGTCTGCAGAAACCTCCCTGAGATACAGAGCTGTCTGCAGAAACCTCCCTGAGATACAGAGCTGTCTGCAGAAACCTCCCTGAGATACAGAGCTGTCTGCAGAAACCTCCCTGAGATACAGAGCTGTCTGCAGAAACCTCCCTGAGATACAGAGCTGTCTGCAGAAACCTCCCTGAGATACAGAGCTGTCTGCAGAAACCTCCCTGAGATACAGAGCTGTCTGCAGAAACCTCCCTGAGATACAGAGCTGTCTGCAGAAACCTCCCTGAGATACAGAGCTGTCTGCAGAAACCTCCCTGAGATACAGAGCTGTCTGCAGAAACCTCCCTGAGATACAGAGCTGTCTGCAGAAACCTCCCTGAGATACAGAGCTGTCTGCAGAAACCTCCCTGAGATACAGAGCTGTCTGCAGAAACCTCCCTGAGATACAGAGCTGTCTGCAGAAACCTCCCTGAGATACAGAGCTGTCTGCAGAAACCTCCCTGAGATACAGAGCTGTCTGCAGAAACCTCCCTGAGATACAGAGCTGTCTGCAGAAACCTCCCTGAGATACAGAGCTGTCTGCAGAAACCTCCCTGAGATACAGAGCTGTCTGCAGAAACCTCCCTGAGATACAGAGCTGTCTGCAGAAACCTCCCTGAGATACAGAGCTGTCTGCAGAAACCTCCCTGAGATACAGAGCTGTCTGCAGAAACCTCCCTGAGATACAGAGCTGTCTGCAGAAACCTCCCTGAGATACAGAGCTGTCTGCAGAAACCTCCCTGAGATACAGAGCTGTCTGCAGAAACCTCCCTGAGATACAGAGCTGTCTGCAGAAACCTCCCTGAGATACAGAGCTGTCTGCAGAAACCTCCCTGAGATACAGAGCTGTCTGCAGAAACCTCCCTGAGATACAGAGCTGTCTGCAGAAACCTCCCTGAGATACAGAGCTGTCTGCAGAAACCTCCCTGAGATACAGAGCTGTCTGCAGAAACCTCCCTGAGATACAGAGCTGTCTGCAGAAACCTCCCTGAGATACAGAGCTGTCTGCAGAAACCTCCCTGAGATACAGAGCTGTCTGCAGAAACCTCCCTGAGATACAGAGCTGTCTGCAGAAACCTCCCTGAGATACAGAGCTGTCTGCAGAAACCTCCCTGAGATACAGAGCTGTCTGCAGAAACCTCCCTGAGATACAGAGCTGTCTGCAGAAACCTCCCTGAGATACAGAGCTGTCTGCAGAAACCTCCCTGAGATACAGAGCTGTCTGCAGAAACCTCCCTGAGATACAGAGCTGTCTGCAGAAACCTCCCTGAGATACAGAGCTGTCTGCAGAAACCTCCCTGAGATACAGAGCTGTCTGCAGAAACCTCCCTGAGATACAGAGCTGTCTGCAGAAACCTCCCTGAGATACAGAGCTGTCTGCAGAAACCTCCCTGAGATACAGAGCTGTCTGCAGAAACCTCCCTGAGAACAGAGCTGTCTGCAGAAACCTCCCTGAGATACAGAGCTGTCTGCAGAAACCTCCCTGAGATACAGAGCTGTCTGCAGAAACCTCCCTGAGATACAGAGCTGTCTGCAGAAACCTCCCTGAGATACAGAGCTGTCTGCAGAAACCTCCCTGAGATACAGAGCTGTCTGCAGAAACCTCCCTGAGATACAGAGCTGTCTGCAGAAACCTCCCTGAGATACAGAGCTGTCTGCAGAAACCTCCCTGAGATACAGAGCTGTCTGCAGAAACCTCCCTGAGATACAGAGCTGTCTGCAGAAACCTCCCTGAGATACAGAGCTGTCTGCAGAAACCTCCCTGAGATACAGAGCTGTCTGCAGAAACCTCCCTGAGATACAGAGCTGTCTGCAGAAACCTCCCTGAGATACAGAGCTGTCTGCAGAAACCTCCCTGAGATACAGAGCTGTCTGCAGAAACCTCCCTGAGATACAGAGCTGTCTGCAGAAACCTCCCTGAGATACAGAGCTGTCTGCAGAAACCTCCCTGAGATACAGAGCTGTCTGCAGAAACCTCCCTGAGATACAGAGCTGTCTGCAGAAACCTCCCTGAGATACAGAGCTGTCTGCAGAAACCTCCCTGAGATACAGAGCTGTCTGCAGAAACCTCCCTGAGATACAGAGCTGTCTGCAGAAACCTCCCTGAGATACAGAGCTGTCTGCAGAAACCTCCCTGAGATACAGAGCTGTCTGCAGAAACCTCCCTGAGATACAGAGCTGTCTGCAGAAACCTCCCTGAGATACAGAGCTGTCTGCAGAAACCTCCCTGAGATACAGAGCTGTCTGCAGAAACCTCCCTGAGATACAGAGCTGTCTGCAGAAACCTCCCTGAGATACAGAGCTGTCTGCAGAAACCTCCCTGAGATACAGAGCTGTCTGCAGAAACCTCCCTGAGATACAGAGCTGTCTGCAGAAACCTCCCTGAGATACAGAGCTGTCTGCAGAAACCTCCCTGAGATACAGAGCTGTCTGCAGAAACCTCCCTGAGATACAGAGCTGTCTGCAGAAACCTCCCTGAGATACAGAGCTGTCTGCAGAAACCTCCCTGAGATACAGAGCTGTCTGCAGAAACCTCCCTGAGATACAGAGCTGTCTGCAGAAACCTCCCTGAGATACAGAGCTGTCTGCAGAAACCTCCCTGAGATACAGAGCTGTCTGCAGAAACCTCCCTGAGATACAGAGCTGTCTGCAGAAACCTCCCTGAGATACAGAGCTGTCTGCAGAAACCTCCCTGAGATACAGAGCTGTCTGCAGAAACCTCCCTGAGATACAGAGCTGTCTGCAGAAACCTCCCTGAGATACAGAGCTGTCTGCAGAAACCTCCCTGAGATACAGAGCTGTCTGCAGAAACCTCCCTGAGATACAGAGCTGTCTGCAGAAACCTCCCTGAGATACAGAGCTGTCTGCAGAAACCTCCCTGAGATACAGAGCTGTCTGCAGAAACCTCCCTGAGATACAGAGCTGTCTGCAGAAACCTCCCTGAGATACAGAGCTGTCTGCAGAAACCTCCCTGAGATACAGAGCTGTCTGCAGAAACCTCCCTGAGATACAGAGCTGTCTGCAGAAACCTCCCTGAGATACAGAGCTGTCTGCAGAAACCTCCCTGAGATACAGAGCTGTCTGCAGAAACCTCCCTGAGATTCAGAGCTGTCTGCAGAAACACCCCTGAGATTCAGAGCTGTCTGCAGAAACCTCCCTGAGATACAGAGCTGTCTGCAGAAACCTCCGTGAGATACAGAGCTGTCTGAAGAAACCTCCCTGAGATACAGAGCTGTCTGCAGAAACCTCCCTGAGATACAGAGCTGTCTGCAGAAACCTCCCTGAGATACAGAGCTGTCTGCAGAAACCTCCCTGAGATACAGAACTGTCTGCAGAAACCTCCCTGAGATACAGAGCTGTCTGCAGAAACCTCCCTGAGATACAGAGCTGTCTGCAGAAACCTCCCTGAGATACAGAGCTGTCTGCAGAAACCTCCCTGAGGCACGGAGCTGTCTGCAGAAACCTCCCTGAGATACAGAGCTGTCTGCAGAAACCTCCCTGAGATACAGAGCTGTCTGCAGAAACCTCCCTGAGGCGCAGAGCTGTCTGCAGAAACCTCCCTGAGGCGCAGAGCTGTCTGCAGAAACCTCCCTGAGATAGAGAGCTGTCTGCAGAAACCTCCCTGAGATACAGAGCTGTCTGCAGAAACCTCCGAGATACTGAGCTGTCTGCAGAAACCTCCCTGAGATACAGAGCTGTCTGCAGAAACCTCCCTGAGATACAGAGCTGTCTGCAGAAACCTCCCTGAGATACGGAGCTGTCTGCAGAAACCTTTCTGAGGGACGAGCTGTCTGCAGAAACCTCCCTGAGATACAGAGCTGTCTGCAGAAACCTCCCTGAGATAAAGAGCTGTCTGCAGAAACCTCCCTGAGATACAGAGCTGTCTGCAGAAACCTCCCTGAGATACAGAGCTCAATGCAGAATCGTCCCTGAGATATAGATCTGTCTGCAGAAAACTCCTTGAGATACAGAGCTGTCTGCCGAAACCTCCCTGAGGCACAGAGCTGTCTGCAGAAACCTCCCTGAGATGCAGAGCTGTCTGCAGAAACCTCCCTGAGGCACGGAGCTGTCTGCAGAACCCGCCCTGAGATATAGAGCTGTCTGCAGAAACCTCTCTGAGATACAGAGCTGTCTGCAGAATCCTCCCTGAGAAATGAAGCTGTCTGTAGAAACCTCCCTGAGATACAGAGCTGTCTGCAGAAACCTCCCTGAGATACAGAGCTGTCTGCAGAAAACTCCCTGAGGCAAGGAGCTGTCTGCAGAACCCTCCCTGAGATATAGAGCTGTCTGCAGAAACCTCCCTGAGGCGCAGAGCTGTCTGCAGAATCCTTCCTGAGGCGCAGAGCTGTCTGCAGAAACCTCCCTGAGGCGCAGAGCTGTCTGCAGAAACCTCCCTGAGATAGAGAGCTGTCTGCAGAAACCTCCCTGAGATACAGAGCTGTCTGCAGAAACCTCCCTGAGATACAGAGCTGTCTGCAGAAACCTCCCTGAGATACAGAGCTGTCTGCAGAAACCTCCCTGAGATACAGAGCTGTCTGCAGAAACCTCCCTGAGATACAGAGCTGTCTGCAGAAACCTCCCTGAGATACAGAGCTGTCTGCAGAAACCTCCCTGAGGCACGGAGCTGTCTGCAGAAACCTCCCTGAGATACAGAGCTGTCTGCAGAAACCTCCCTGAGATACGGAGCTGTCTGCAGAAACCTCCCTGAGATACAGAGCTGTCTGCAGAAACCTCCCTGAGATACAGAGCTGTCTGCAGAAACCTCCCTGAGATACAGAGCTGTCTGCAGAAACCTCCCTGAGATACAGAGCTGTCTGCAGAAACCTCCCTGAGGCACCGAGCTGTCTGCAGAAACATCCCTGAGATACAGAGCTGTCGGCAATAACCTCCCTGAGATACAGAGCTGTCTGCAGAAACCTCCCTGAGATACAGAGCTGTCTGCAGAAACCCCCTGAGATACAGAGCTGTCTGCAGAAACATCCCTGAGATATGGAGCTGTCTGCAGAAACCTCCCTGAGGCACGGAGCTGTCTGCAGAAACCTCCCTGAGATACAGAGCTGTCGGCAGAAACATCCCTGAGATGACAGCGCTGTCTGCAGAAACCTCCCTGAGGATTCAGAGCTGTCTGCAGAAACCTCCCTGAGGCTACAGAGCTGTCTGCAGAACCTCCCTGAGATACAGAGCTGTCAGCAGAAACCTCCGTGAGATACAGAGCTGTCAGCAGAAACCTCTCTGAGATACAGAGGCTGTCTGCAGAAACATCCGCTGAGAGATACAGAGCTGTCGGCCAGAAACCCTCCCCTGAGGCTACGGAGCTGTCTGCAGAAACCTCCTGCAATACAGAGCTAGTCTGCAGAACTACCCGAGATCCTGAGCGGTCTGCAGAAAACCTCCCTGAGATACAGAGCTGTCTGCAGAAACCTCCCTGAGATACTGAGCTGTCTGCAGAAACCTCCCTGAGATACAGAGCTGTCTGCAGAAACCTCCCCTGAGGATCAGGAGCTGTCTAGCAGAAACTCCCTGAGATACAGAGCTGCTGCAGAAACCTCCCTGAGGATACAGAGCTGTCTGCAGAAACCTCCCTGAGATACGAGCTGTCTGCAGTAAACACCCTGAGATACAGAGCTGTCTGCGAAACCTCCCTGAGATACAGAGCTGTCTGCAGAACCCTCCCTGAGATACAGAAGCTGTCTGCAAAACCTCGCTGAGATACAGAGCTGTCTGCAGAATCCTCCTGAGCTACATGAGCTGTCTGCAGAAACCTCCTGAGATACAGAGCTGTCTGCAGAAACCTCCTGAGATACAGAGCTGTCTGCAGAAACCTCCATGAGACACAGAGCTGTCTGCAGAAACTCCCTGAGATACAGAGCTGTCTGCAGAATCCTCCCTGAGATTACAGAGCATGTCTGCAGGAAACCTCCCGGAGATACAGAGCTGTCTGCAGAAACCTCCCTGAGATCACAGAGCTGTCTGCAGAAACCTCCCTGAGGTACGGAGCTGTCTGCAGAACCTCCTCCGATGCACGGAGCTGTCTGCAGAAACCTCCCTGAGATACAGTAGCTGTCTGCAGAAACCTCCCTGAGATACAGAGCTGTCTGCAGAAACCTCCCTGATATACAGGGAGCTGTCTGCAGAAAACCTCCCTGAGATACAGAGCTTTCGCAGAAACCTCCCTGAGATTCAGAGCTGCTCTGCAGAAATCTCCCGGAGATACAGAGCTGTCTGCAGAAACCTCCTGAGGCAACTGAGCTGTCTGCAGAAACCTCCCTGAGACACAGAGCTGTCTGCAGAAAACCTCCCTGAGATACAGAGCTGTCTGCAGAAACCTACCTGAGCAAGAGCTTCTGCAGAAACCTCCCTGAAATACAGAGCTGTCTGCAGAAACCTCCCTGAGATCAGAGCTGTCTGCAGAAACCTCCGTGAGATACAGAGCTTGTCTGCAGAAACCTCCCTGAGATACAGGAGCTGTCTGCAGAAACCTCCCTGAGACACAGAGCTGTCTGCAGAAACCTCCCTGAGATACAGAGCTGTCTGCAGAAACCTCCCTGAGATACAGAGCTGTCTGCAGAAACCTCCCTGAGATACAGAGCTGTCTGCAGAAACCTCCCTGAGATACAGAGCTGTCTGCAGAAACCTCCCTGAGATACAGAGCTGTCTGCAGAAACCTCCCTGAGATACAGAGCTGTCTGCAGAAACCTCCCTGAGATACAGAGCTGTCTGCAGAAACCTCCCTGAGATACAGAGCTGTCTGCAGAAACCTCCCTGAGATACAGAGCTGTCTGCAGAAACCTCCCTGAGATACAGAGCTGTCTGCAGAAACCTCCCTGAGATACAGAGCTGTCTGCAGAAACCTCCCTGAGATACAGAGCTGTCTGCAGAAACCTCCCTGAGATACAGAGCTGTCTGCAGAAACCTCCCTGAGATACAGAGCTGTCTGCAGAAACCTCCCTGAGATACAGAGCTGTCTGCAGAAACCTCCCTGAGATACAGAGCTGTCTGCAGAAACCTCCCTGAGATACAGAGCTGTCTGCAGAAACCTCCCTGAGATACAGAGCTGTCTGCAGAAACCTCCCTGAGATACAGAGCTGTCTGCAGAAACCTCCCTGAGATACAGAGCTGTCTGCAGAAACCTCCCTGAGATACAGAGCTGTCTGCAGAAACCTCCCTGAGATACAGAGCTGTCTGCAGAAACCTCCCTGAGATACAGAGCTGTCTGCAGAAACCTCCCTGAGATACAGAGCTGTCTGCAGAAACCTCCCTGAGATACAGAGCTGTCTGCAGAAACCTCCCTGAGATACAGAGCTGTCTGCAGAAACCTCCCTGAGATACAGAGCTGTCTGCAGAAACCTCCCTGAGATACAGAGCTGTCTGCAGAAACCTCCCTGAGATACAGAGCTGTCTGCAGAAACCTCCCTGAGATACAGAGCTGTCTGCAGAAACCTCCCTGAGATACAGAGCTGTCTGCAGAAACCTCCCTGAGATACAGAGCTGTCTGCAGAAACCTCCCTGAGATACAGAGCTGTCTGCAGAAACCTCCCTGAGATACAGAGCTGTCTGCAGAAACCTCCCTGAGATACAGAGCTGTCTGCAGAAACCTCCCTGAGATACAGAGCTGTCTGCAGAAACCTCCCTGAGATACAGAGCTGTCTGCAGAAACCTCCCTGAGATACAGAGCTGTCTGCAGAAACCTCCCTGAGATACAGAGCTGTCTGCAGAAACCTCCCTGAGATACAGAGCTGTCTGCAGAAACCTCCCTGAGATACAGAGCTGTCTGCAGAAACCTCCCTGAGATACAGAGCTGTCTGCAGAAACCTCCCTGAGATACAGAGCTGTCTGCAGAAACCTCCCTGAGATACAGAGCTGTCTGCAGAAACCTCCCTGAGATACAGAGCTGTCTGCAGAAACCTCCCTGAGATACAGAGCTGTCTGCAGAAACCTCCCTGAGATACAGAGCTGTCTGCAGAAACCTCCCTGAGATACAGAGCTGTCTGCAGAAACCTCCCTGAGATACAGAGCTGTCTGCAGAAACCTCCCTGAGATACAGAGCTGTCTGCAGAAACCTCCCTGAGATACAGAGCTGTCTGCAGAAACCTCCCTGAGATACAGAGCTGTCTGCAGAAACCTCCCTGAGATACAGAGCTGTCTGCAGAAACCTCCCTGAGATACAGAGCTGTCTGCAGAAACCTCCCTGAGATACAGAGCTGTCTGCAGAAACCTCCCTGAGATACAGAGCTGTCTGCAGAAACCTCCCTGAGATACAGAGCTGTCTGCAGAAACCTCCCTGAGATACAGAGCTGTCTGCAGAAACCTCCCTGAGATACAGAGCTGTCTGCAGAAACCTCCCTGAGATACAGAGCTGTCTGCAGAAACCTCCCTGAGATACAGAGCTGTCTGCAGAAACCTCCCTGAGATACAGAGCTGTCTGCAGAAACCTCCCTGAGATACAGAGCTGTCTGCAGAAACCTCCCTGAGATACAGAGCTGTCTGCAGAAACCTCCCTGAGATACAGAGCTGTCTGCAGAAACCTCCCTGAGATACAGAGCTGTCTGCAGAAACCTCCCTGAGATACAGAGCTGTCTGCAGAAACCTCCCTGAGATACAGAGCTGTCTGCAGAAACCTCCCTGAGATACAGAGCTGTCTGCAGAAACCTCCCTGAGATACAGAGCTGTCTGCAGAAACCTCCCTGAGATACAGAGCTGTCTGCAGAAACCTCCCTGAGATACAGAGCTGTCTGCAGAAACCTCCCTGAGATACAGAGCTGTCTGCAGAAACCTCCCTGAGATACAGAGCTGTCTGCAGAAACCTCCCTGAGATACAGAGCTGTCTGCAGAAACCTCCCTGAGATACAGAGCTGTCTGCAGAAACCTCCCTGAGATACAGAGCTGTCTGCAGAAACCTCCCTGAGATACAGAGCTGTCTGCAGAAACCTCCCTGAGATACAGAGCTGTCTGCAGAAACCTCCCTGAGATACAGAGCTGTCTGCAGAAACCTCCCTGAGATACAGAGCTGTCTGCAGAAACCTCCCTGAGATACAGAGCTGTCTGCAGAAACCTCCCTGAGATACAGAGCTGTCTGCAGAAACCTCCCTGAGATACAGAGCTGTCTGCAGAAACCTCCCTGAGATACAGAGCTGTCTGCAGAAACCTCCCTGAGATACAGAGCTGTCTGCAGAAACCTCCCTGAGATACAGAGCTGTCTGCAGAAACCTCCCTGAGATACAGAGCTGTCTGCAGAAACCTCCCTGAGATACAGAGCTGTCTGCAGAAACCTCCCTGAGATACAGAGCTGTCTGCAGAAACCTCCCTGAGATACAGAGCTGTCTGCAGAAACCTCCCTGAGATACAGAGCTGTCTGCAGAAACCTCCCTGAGATACAGAGCTGTCTGCAGAAACCTCCCTGAGATACAGAGCTGTCTGCAGAAACCTCCCTGAGATACAGAGCTGTCTGCAGAAACCTCCCTGAGATACAGAGCTGTCTGCAGAAACCTCCCTGAGATACAGAGCTGTCTGCAGAAACCTCCCTGAGATACAGAGCTGTCTGCAGAAACCTCCCTGAGATACAGAGCTGTCTGCAGAAACCTCCCTGAGATACAGAGCTGTCTGCAGAAACCTCCCTGAGATACAGAGCTGTCTGCAGAAACCTCCCTGAGATACAGAGCTGTCTGCAGAAACCTCCCTGAGATACAGAGCTGTCTGCAGAAACCTCCCTGAGATACAGAGCTGTCTGCAGAAACCTCCCTGAGATACAGAGCTGTCTGCAGAAACCTCCCTGAGATACAGAGCTGTCTGCAGAAACCTCCCTGAGATACAGAGCTGTCTGCAGAAACCTCCCTGAGATACAGAGCTGTCTGCAGAAACCTCCCTGAGATACAGAGCTGTCTGCAGAAACCTCCCTGAGATACAGAGCTGTCTGCAGAAACCTCCCTGAGATACAGAGCTGTCTGCAGAAACCTCCCTGAGATACAGATCTTCCTACAGAAACCTCCCTGAGATTCAGAGCCGTCTGCCGAAACCTCCCTGAGATACAGAGCTGTCTGCAGAAACCTCCCTGAAGTACAGAGCTGTCTGCAGAAACCTCCCTGAGATACAGAGCTGTCTGCAGAAACCTCCCTGAGATACAGAGCTGTCTGCAGAAACCTCCCTGAGATACAGAGCTGTCTGCAGAAACCTCCCTGAGATACAGAGCTGTCTGCAGAAACCTCCCTGAGATACAGAGCTGTCTGCAGAAACATCCCTGAGATACAGAGCTGTCTGCAGAAACCTCCCTGAGATACAGAGCTGTCTGCAGAAACATCCCTGAGATTCAGAGCTGTCTGCAGAAACCTCGCTGAGATACAGAGCTGTCTGCAGAAACCTCCTTGAGATACAGAGCTGTCTGCAGAAACATCCCTGAGATACAGAGCTGTCTGCATAAACCTCCCTGAGATACAGAGCTGTCAGCATAAAACTACCTGAGGCAAGGAGCTGTCTGCAGAAACCTCCCTGAGATACAGAGCTGTCTGCAGAAACCTCCCTGAGGTAATGAGCTGTATGCAGAAACCTCCCTGAGATACAGAGCTGTCTGCAGAAAGCTCACTGAGATAGAGAGCTGTCTGCAGAAACCTCCCTGAGGCACGGAACTGTCTGCAGAAACCTCCCTGAGATACAGAGCTGTCTGCAGAAACCTCCCTGAGATACAGAGCTGTCTGCAGAAACCTCCCTGAGATACGGAGCTGTCTTCCGAAAGCTCCCCTGAGATACAGAGCTGTCTGCAGAAACCTCCCTGAGATACAGATCTTTCATCAGAAACATCCCTGAGATACAGAGCTGTCCGCAGTAAACTCCCTGAGTTACAGAGCTGTCTGCAAAAACCTCTCTGACATACAGAGGTTTCAGCAATAACCTCTCTGAGATACTGAGCTTTTTGGCAGAAACATCCCTGAGATACTGAGCTGTGTGCAGAAACCTCCCTGAGATACAGAGCTGTCTGCAGAAACCTCCATGAGACACAGAGCGTTCTGCAGAAACATCCCTGAGATACAGAGCTGTCTGCAGAACCCCCCTGAGATTCAGAGCTGTCTGCAGAAACCTCCCAGAGATACAGAGCTGTCTGCAGAAACCTCCCTGAGGTACGGAGCTGTCTGCAGAATCTTCCCTGAGGCACGGAGCTGTCTGCAGAACCCTCCCTGAGATACAGAGCTGTCTGCAGAAACCTCCCTGAGATACAGAGCTGTCTGCAGAAACCTCCCCTGAGATACAGAGCTGTCTGCAGAAACCTCCCTGAGATACAGAGCTGTCTGCAGAAACCTCCCTGAGATACAGAGCTGTCTGCAGTAATCTCCCTGAGATACAGAGCTGTCTGCAGAAACCTCCCTGAGATACAGAGCTGTCTGCAGAAACCTCCCTGAGATACAGAGCTGTCTGCAGAAACCTCCCTGAGATACAGAGCTGTCTGCAGAAACCTCCCTGAGATACAGAGCTGTCTGCAGAAACCTCCCTGAGATACAGAGCTGTCTGCAGAAACCTCCCTGAGATACAGAGCTGTCTGCAGAAACCTCCCTGAGATACAGAGCTGTCTGCAGAAACCTCCCTGAGATACAGAGCTGTCTGCAGAAACCTCCCTGAGATACAGAGCTGTCTGCAGAAACCTCCCTGAGATACAGAGCTGTCTGCAGAAACCTCCCTGAGATACAGAGCTGTCTGCAGAAACCTCCCTGAGATACAGAGCTGTCTGCAGAAACCTCCCTGAGATACAGAGCTGTCTGCAGAAACCTCCCTGAGATACAGAGCTGTCTGCAGAAACCTCCCTGAGATACAGAGCTGTCTGCAGAAACCTCCCTGAGATACAGAGCTGTCTGCAGAAACCTCCCTGAGATACAGAGCTGTCTGCAGAAACCTCCCTGAGATACAGAGCTGTCTGCAGAAACCTCCCTGAGATACAGAGCTGTCTGCAGAAACCTCCCTGAGATACAGAGCTGTCTGCAGAAACCTCCCTGAGATACAGAGCTGTCTGCAGAAACCTCCTGAGATACAGAGCTGTCTGCAGAAACCTCCCTGAGATACAGAGCTGTCTGCAGAAACCTCCCTGAGATACAGAGCTGTCTGCAGAAACCTCCCTGAGATACAGAGCTGTCTGCAGAAACCTCCCTGAGATACAGAGCTGTCTGCAGAAACCTCCCTGAGATACAGAGCTGTCTGCAGAAACCTCCCTGAGATACAGAGCTGTCTGCAGAAACCTTCCCTGAGGCTACGAAGCTGTCTGCAGAAACCTCCCTGAGATACAGAGCTGTCTGCAGAAGCCACCCTGAGATACAGAGCTGTCTGCAGAAACCTCCCTGAGATACAGAGCAGTCTGCAGAATCCTCCCTGAGATACAGAGCAGTCTGCAGAAACTCCCTGAGATACAGAGCTGTCTGCAGAAACCTCCGTGAGATACAGAGCTGTCTGCAGAAACCTCCCTGAAATACAGAGCTGCTCTGCAGAGAAAACTCCCTGAGATACAGAGCTGTCTGCAGAAACCCTCCCAGATATACAGAGCTTGTCTGCAGAAACAACCCTGAGATTCAGAGCTGTCTGCAGAAACCTCACAGAGATACAGAGCTGTCTGCAGAAACCTCCCTGAGGTACGGAGCTGTCTGCTAGAATTCCTCCCTGAGGCACGGAACTGTCTGCAGAAACCTCCCTGAGATACAGAGCTGTCTGCAGAATCCTCCCTGAGATTCAGAGCTGTCTGCAGAAACCTCCCGAGATACAGAGCTGTCTGCAGAAACCTCCCTGAGATACAGAGCTGTCTGCAGAAACCTCCCTGAGATACAGAGCTGTCTGCAGAAACCTCCCTGAGATACAGAGCTGTCTGCAGAAACCTCCCTGAGATACAGAGCTGTCTGCAGAAACCTCCCTGAGATACAGAGCTGTCTGCAGAAACCTCCCTGAGATACAGAGCTGTCTGCAGAAACCTCCCTGAGATACAGAGCTGTCTGCAGAAACCTCCCTGAGATACAGAGCTGTCTGCAGAAACCTCCCTGAGATACAGAGCTGTCTGCAGAAACCTCCCTGAGATACAGAGCTGTCTGCAGAAACCTCCCTGAGATACAGAGCTGTCTGCAGAAACCTCCTGAGATACAGAGCTGTCTGCAGAAACCTCCCTGAGATACAGAGCTGTCTGCAGAAACCTCCCTGAGATACAGAGCTGTCTGCAGAAACCTCCCTGAGATACAGAGCTGTCTGCAGAAACCTCCCTGAGATACAGAGCTGTCTGCAGAAACCTCCCTGAGATACAGAGCTGTCTGCAGAAACCTCCCTGAGATACAGAGCTGTCTGCGAAACCTCCCTGAGATACAGAGCTGTCTGCAGAAACACCCCTGAGATACAGAGCTGTCGGCAAAAACCTCCCTGAGATACGGAGCTGTCTGCAGAAACCTCCTGGAGATACGGAGCAGTCTGCAGAAACTCCCTGAGATACAGAGCTGTCTGCAGAAACCTCCCTGAGATACAGAGCTGTCTGCAGAAACCTCCCTGAGATACAGAGCTGTCTGCAGGAAACTCACTGAGATAAAGTGCTTTCTGCAGCAACATCTCTGAGATACAGAGCTGTCTGCAGAAACCTCCCTGAGATCTGGAGCTGTCTGTAGAAACCTCCCTGAGATACAGAGCTGTCTGCAGAAACCCCCTGAGATACAGAGCTGTCTGCTGAAACCTCCGTGAGATACAGAGCTGTCTGCAGAAACCTCCCTGAGATACAGAGCTGTCTGCAGAAACCTCCCTGAGATACAGAGCTGTCTGCAGAAACCTCCCTGAGATACAGAGCTGTCTGCAGAAACCTCCCTGAGATACAGAGCTGTCTGCAGAAACCTCCCTGAGATACAGAGCTGTCTGCAGAAACCTCCCTGAGATACAGAGCTGTCTGCAGAAACCTCCCTGAGATACAGAGCTGTCTGCAGAAACCTCCCTGAGATACAGAGCTGTCTGCAGAAACCTCCCTGAGATACAGAGCTGTCTGCAGAAACCTCCCTGAGATACAGAGCTGTCTGCAGAAACCTCCCTGAGATACAGAGCTGTCTGCAGAAACCTCCCTGAGATACAGAGCTGTCTGCAGAAACCTCCCTGAGATACAGAGCTGTCTGCAGAAACCTCCCTGAGATACAGAGCTGTCTGCAGAAACCTCCCTGAGATACAGAGCTGTCTGCAGAAACCTCCCTGAGATACAGAGCTGTCTGCAGAAACCTCCTGAGATACGAGCTGTCTGCAGAAACCTCCCTGAGATACAGAGCTGTCTGCAGAAACTTCCCTGAGATACAGAGCTGTCTGCAGAAATCCTCCCTGAGATACAGAGCTGTCTGCAGAAACCTCCCTGGATTCACGAGCTGTCTGCAGAAACCTCCCTGAGATACAGAGCTGTCTGCAGAACCTCCCTGAGATACAGAGCAGTCTGCAGAAACCTCCGAGATCCTGAGCTGTCTGCAGAAACCTCCTTGAGATACAGAGCTGTCTGCAGAAGCCACCCTGAGATACAGAGATGTCTGCAGAAACCTCCCTGAAATACAGAGCTGTCTGCAGAAGCCTCCCTGATAAAACAGAGCTGTCTGCAGAAACCTCCATGAGATACAGAGCTGTCTGCAGAAACCTCCCTGAGATACAGAGCAGTCTGCATAAACCTCCCTGAGATACAGAGCTGTCTGCAGAAACCTCCCTGAGGTACGGAGCTGTCTGCAGAAACTCCCTGAGATACAGAGCTGTCTGCAGAAACCTCCTGAGATACAGAGCTGTCTGCAGAAACCTCCCTGAGATACAGAGCTGTCTGCAGAAACCTCCCTGAGATACAGAGCTGTCTGCAGAAACCTCCCTGAGATACAGAGCTGTCTGCAGAAACCTCCCTGAGATATGGAGCTGTCTGCAGAAACCTCCCTGAGATACAGAGCTGTCTGCAGAAACCTCCCTGAGATACAGAGCTGTCTGCAGAAACCTCCCTGAGATACGGAGCTGTCTGCAGAAACCTCCCTGAGATACAGAGCTGTCTGCAGAAACCTCCCTGAGATACAGAGCTGTCTGCAGAAACCTCCCTGAGATACAGAGCTGTCTGCAGAAACCTCCCTGAGGCACAGAGCTGTCTGCAGAAACCTCCCTGAGATACAGAGCTGTCTGCAGAAACCTCCCTGAGATACAGAGCTGTCTGCAGAAACCTCCCTGAGATACAGAGCTGTCTGCAGAAACCTCCCTGAGATACAGAGCTGTCTGCAGAAACCTCCCTGAGATACAGAGCTGTCTGCAGAAACCTCCCTGAGATACAGAGCTGTCTGCAGAAACCTCCCTGAGATACAGAGCTGTCTGCAGAAACCTCCCTGAGACACAGAGCTGTCTGCAGAAACCTCCCTGAGATACAGAGCTGTCTGCAGAAACCTCCCTGAGATACAGAGCTGTCTGCAGAAACCTCCCTGAGATACAGAGCTGTCTGCAAAATCCTCCCTGAGGTACGGAGCTGTCTGCAGAATCCTCCCTGAGATACAGAGCTGTCTGCAGAAACCTCCCTGAGATACAGAGCTGTCTGCAGAAACCTCCCTGAGATACAGAGCTGTCTGCAGAAACCTCCCTGAGTACAGAGCTGTCTGCAGAAACCTCCCGAGATACAGAGCTGTCTGCAGAAACCATCCTGAGATACAGAGCTGTCTGCAGAAACCTCCCTGAGATACAGAGCTGTCTGCAGAAACCTCCTGAGATACAGAGCTGTCTGCACAAACCTCCCTGAGGCACGGAGCTGTCTGCAGAAACGTCCCTGAATAACAGAGCTGTCTGCCGAAACCTCCCTGAGACACAGAGTTGTCTGCAGAAACCTCCCTGAGGCACGGAGATGTCTGCAGAAACCAGCCTGAGATACAGAGCTGTGTGCAGAAACCTCCCTGAGATACGGAGCTGTCTGCAGAAACCTCCCTGAGATTCAGAGCTGTTTGCAGAAACCTCCCTGAGATACAGAGCTGTCTGCAGAAACCTCCCTGAGACACGGAGCTATCTGCAGAAACCTTCCTGAGATACAGAGCAGTCTGCAGAAACCTCCGACATCCTGAGCTGTCTGCAGAAACCTCCTTGAGATACAGAGCTGTCTGACGAATGGTCCCTGAGTTACAGTGCTGTCTGCAGAAACCTCCCTGAGATACGGAGCTCTCTGCAGAAACCTTTCTTAGGGACGTAGCTGTCTGCAGAAACCTCCCTGACATACATAGCTGTCTGCAGAAACCTCCCTGAGATACAGAGCTGTCTGCAGAACCCCCCTGAGATTCAGAGCTGTCTGCAGAAACCTCCCAGAGATACAGAGCTGTCTGCAGAAACCTCCCTGAGGTACGGAGCTGTCTGCAGAATCTTCCCTGAGGCACGGAGCTGTCTGCAGAAACTACCCTGAGATACAGAGCTGTCTGCAGAATCCTCCCTGAGATACGGAGCTGTCTGCAGAAACCTCCCTGAGATAAAGAGTTGTCTGCTGAAACCTCCCTGTGATACAGAGCTGTCTGCAGAAACCTCCATGAGATCTGGAGCTGTCTGCAGAAACCTCCCTGAGATAAAGAGTTGTCTGCTGAAACCTCCCTGAGATACAGAGCTGTCTGCAGAAACCTCCCTGAGATACGGAGCTCTCTGCAGAAACCTTTCTTAGGGACATAGCTCTCTGTAGAAACCTCCCTGACATACAGAGCTGTCTGCAGAAACCTCCCTGAGATAAAGAGCTCTCTGCAGAAACCTGCCTGAGATACGGAGCTGTCTTCCGAAAGCTCCCCTGAGATACAGAGCTGTCTGCAGAAACCTCCCTGAGATACAGATCTTTCATCAGAAACATCCCTGAGATACAGAGCTGTCCGCAGTAAACTCCCTGAGTTACAGAGCTGTCTGCAAAAACCTCTCTGACATACAGAGGTTTCAGCAATAACCTCTCTGAGATACTGAGCTGTTTGGCAGAAACATCCCTGAGATACTGAGCTGTGTGCAGAAACCTCCCTGAGATACAGAGCTGTCTGCAGAAACCTCCATGAGACACAGAGCGTTCTGCAGAAACATCCCTGAGATACAGAGCTGTCTGCAGAACCCCCCTGAGATACAGAGCTGTCTGCAGAAACCTCCCTGAGATACGGAGCTGGCAGCAGAAACCTCCCTGAGATACAGAGCTGTCTGCAGGAAACTCACTGAGATACAGAGCTTTCTGCAGAAAACTCCCTGAGATAGAGAGCTGTCTGCAGAAAGCTCCATGAGATCTGGAGCTGTCTGCAGAATCCTCCCTGAGATATAGAGTTGTCTGCTGAAACCTCCCTGAGATACAGAGCTGTCTGCAGAAACCTCCATGAGATCTGGAGCTGTCTGCAGAAACCTCCCTGAGATAAAGAGTTGTATGCTGAAACCTCCCTGAGATACAGAGCTGTCTGCAGAAACCTCCCTGAGATACGGAGCTCTCTGCAGAAACCTTTCTGAGGGACGTAGCTGTCTGCAGAAACCTCCCTGACATACAGAGCTGTCTGCAGAAACCTCCCTGAGATAAAGAGCTGTCTGCAGAAACCTCCCTGAGATACAGAGCTGTCTGCAGAAACCTCGCTGAGATACAGAGCTCAATGCAGAATCGTCCCTGAGATATAGATCTGTCTGCAGAAAACTCATTGAGATACAGAGCTGTCTGTCATAACCTCCCTAAGGCACAGAGCTGTCTGCAGAAACCTCCCTGAGATGCAGAATTGTCTGCAGAAACCTCCCTGAGGCACGGAGCTGTCTGTTGAAAACTCCCAGAGATATGGAGCTGTCTGCAGAAACCTCTCTGAGATACAGAGCTGTCCTCAGAATCCTCCCTGAGAAATGAAGCTGTCTGTAGAAACCTCCCTGAGATACAGAGCTGTCTGTAGAAACCTGCCTGAGATACAGAGCTGTCTGCAGAAAACTCCCTGAATTACAGAGCTGTCTGCCGAAACCTCCCTGAGACACAGAGCTGTCTGCAGAATCCTCCCTGAGGCGCAGAGCTGTCTGCAGAAACCTCCCCGAGGCGCAGAACTGTCTGCAGAAACCTCCCTGAGATAGAGAGCTGTCTAAAGAAACCTCCCTGAGATACAGAGCTGTCTGCAGAAACCTCCCTGATGTACAGAGCTGTCTGCAGAAACCTCCCTGAGATACAGAGTTGTCTGCAGAAACCATCCTGAGACACAGAGCTGTCTGCAGAAACCTCCCTGAGATACAGAGCTGTCCTCAGAATCCTCCCTGAGAAAAGAAGCTGTCTGTAGAAACCTCCCTGAGATACAGAGCTGTCTGTAGAAACCTGCCTGAGATACAGAGCTGTCTGCAGAAACCTCCCTGAATTACAGAGCTGTCTGCCGAAACCTCCCTGAGACACAGAGCTGTCTGCAGAAACCTCGCTGAGGTACAGAGTTGTCTGCAGAAACGTCCCAGAGGCACTGAACTGTCTGCAGAAACCTTCCTGAGATAGAGAGCTGTCTAAAGAACCTCCCTGAGATACAGAGCTGTCTGCAGAAACCTCCCTGATGTACAGAGCTGTCTGCAGAAACCTCCCGGAGATACAGATTTGTCTGCAGAAACCATCCTGAGACACAGAGCTGTCTGCAGAAACCTCCCTGAGATACAGAGCTGTCGGCAGAAACCTGCCTGAGATACAGAGCTGTCTGCACAAACCTCCCTGAGGCACGGAGATGTCTGCAGAAACCACCCTGAGATACAGAGCTGTCTGCAGAAACCTCCCTGAGATACAGAGCTGTCTGCAGAAACCTCCCTGAGGCACGGAGATGTCTGCAGAAACCACCCTGAGATACAGAGCTGTGTGCAGAAACCTCCCTGAGATATGGAGCTGTCTGCAGAAACCTCCCTGAGATACAGAGCTGTTTGCAGAAACCTCCCTGAGATACAGAGCTGTCTGCAGAAACCTCCCTGAGACACGGAGCTATCTGCAGAAACCTTCCTGAGATACAGAGCAGTCTGCAGAAACCTCCGACATCCTGAGCTGTCTGCAGAAACCTCCTTGAGATACAGAGCTGTCTGACGAAAGGTCCCTGAGTTACAGTGCTGTCTGCAGAAACCTCCATGAGATACGGAGCTCTCTGCAGAAACCTTTCTTAGGGACGTAGCTGTCTGCAGAAACCTCCCTGACATACATAGCTGTCTGCAGAAACCTCCCTGAGATACAGAGCTGTCTGCAGAAACCTCCCTGAGATACAGAGCTGTCTGCAGAAACCTCCCTGAGATACAGAGCTCAATGCAGAATCGTCCTGAGATATAGATCTGTCTGCAGAAAACTCCTTGAGATACAGAGCTGTCTGTCATAACCTCCCTAAGGCACAGAGCTGTCTGCAGAAACCTCCCTGAGATGCAGAATTGTCTGCAGAAACCTCCCTGAGGCACGGAGCTGTCTGTTGAAAACTCCCAGAGACACGGAGCTGTCTGCAGAAACCTCCCTGAATTACAGAGCTGTCTGCCGAAACCTCCCTGAGACACAGAGCTGTCTGCAGAATCCTCCCTGAGGCTCAGAGCTGTCTGCAGAAACCTCCCCGAGGCGCAGAACTGTCTGCAGAAACCTCCCTGAGATAGAGAGCTGTCTAAAGAAACCTCCCTGAGATACAGAGCTGTCTGCAGAAACCTCCCTGATGTACAGAGCTGTCTGCAGAAACCTCCCGGAGATACAGATTTGTCTGCAGAAACCATCCTGAGACACAGAGCTGTCTGCAGAAACCTCCCTGAGATACAGAGCTGTCGGCAGAAACCTGCCTGAGATACAGAGCTGTCTGCACAAACCTCCCTGAGGCACGGAGCTGTCTGCAGAAACGTCCCTGAATAACAGAGCTGTCTGCCGAAACCTCCCTGAGACACAGAGTTGTCTGCAGAAACCTCCCTGAGGCACGGAGATGTCTGCAGAAACCACCCTGAGATACAGAGCTGTGTGCAGAAACCTCCCTGAGATACGGAGCTGTCTGCAGAAACCTCCCTGAGATACAGAGCTGTTTGCAGAAACCTCCCTGAGACACGGAGCTATCTGCAGAAACCTTCCTGAGATACAGAGCAGTCTGCAGAAACCTCCGACATCCTGAGCTGTCTGCAGAAACCTCCTTGAGATACAGAGCTGTCTGACGAAAGGTCCCTGAGTTACAGTGCTGTCTGCAGAAACCTCCCTGAGATACGGAGCTCTCTGCAGAAACCTTTCTTAGGGACGTAGCTGTCTGCAGAAACCTCCCTGACATACAGTGCTGTCTGCAGAAACCTCCCTGAGATAAAGAGCTGTCTGCAGAAACCTCCCTGAGATACAGAGCTGTCTGCAGAAAACTCCCTGAGGCACGGAGCTGTCTGCAGAAACCTCCCTGAATTACAGAGCTGTCTGCCGAAACCTCCCTGAGACACAGAGCTGTCTGCAGAATCCTCCCTGAGGCGCAGAGCTGTCTGCAGAAACCTCCCCGAGGCGCAGAACTGTCTGCAGAAACCTCCCTGAGATAGAGAGCTGTCTAAAGAAACCTCCCTGAGATACAGAGCTGTCTGCAGAAACCTCCGACATCCTGAGCTGTCTGCAGAAACCTCCTTGAGATACAGAGCTGTCTGACGAAAGGTCCCTGAGTTACAGTGCTGTCTGCAGAAACCTCCCTGAGATACGGAGCTCTCTGCAGAAACCTTTCTTAGGGACGTAGCTGTCTGCAGAAACCTCCCTGACATACATAGCTGTCTGCAGAAACCTCCCTGAGATAAAGAGCTGTCTGCAGAAACCTCCCTGAGATACAGAGCTGTCTGCAGAAACCTCCCTGAGATACAGAGCTCAATGCAGAATCGTCCCTGAGATATAGATCTGTCTGCAGAAAACTCTATGAGATACAGAGCTGTCTGTCATAACCTCCCTAAGGCACAGAGCTGTCTGCAGAAACCTCCCTGAGATGCAGAATTGTCTGCAGAAACCTCCCTGAGGCACGGAGCTGTCTGTTGAAAAGTCCCAGAGATATGCAGCTATCTGCAGAAACCTCTCTGAGATACAGAGCTGTCCTCAGAATCCTCCCTGAGAAATGAAGCTGTCTGTAGAAACCTCCCTGAGATACAGAGCTGTCTGTAGAAACCTGCCTGAGATACAGAGCTGTCTGCAGAAAACTCCCTGAGGCAAGGAGCTGTCTGCAGAAACCTCCCTGAATTATAGAGCTGTCTGCCGAAACCTCCCTGAGACACAGAGCTGTCTGCAGAATCCTCCCTGAGGCGCAGAGCTGTCTGCAGAAACCTCCCTGAGATACAGAGCTGTGTGCAGAAACCTCCCTGAGATACGGAGCTGTCTGCAGAAACCTCCCTGAGATACAGAGCTGTTTGCAGAAACCTCCCTGAGATACAGAGCTGTCTGCAGAAACCTCCCTGAGACACGGAGCTATCTGCAGAAACCTTCCTGAGATACAGAGCAGTCTGCAGAAACCTCCGACATCCTGAGCTGTCTGCAGAAACCTCCTTGAGATACAGAGCTGTCTGACGAATGGTCCCTGAGTTACAGTGCTGTCTGCAGAAACCTCCCTGAGATACGGAGCTCTCTGCAGAAACCTTTCTTAGGGACGTAGCTGACTGCAGAAACCTCCCTGACATACATAGCTGTCTGCAGAAACCTCCCTGAGATAAAGAGCTGTCTGCAGAAACCTCCCTGAGATACAGAGCTGTCTGCAGAAACCTCCCTGAGATACAGAGCTCAATGCAGAATCGTCTGTGAGATATAGATCTGCCTGCAGAAAACTCCTTGAGATACAGAGCTGTCTGTCATAACCTCCCTAAGGCACAGAGCTGTCTGCAGAAACCTCCCTGAGATGCAGAATTGTCTGCAGAAACCTCCCTGAGGCACGGAGCTGTCTGTTGAAAACTCCCAGAGACACGGAGCTGTCTGCAGAAACCTCCCTGAATTACAGAGCTGTCTGCCGAAACCTCCCTGAGACACAGAGCTGTCTGCAGAATCCTCCCTGAGGCGCAGAGCTGTCTGCAGAAACCTCCCCGAGGCGCAGAACTGTCTGCAGAAACCTCCCTGAGATAGAGAGCTGTCTAAAGAAACCTCCCTGAGATACAGAGCTGTCTGCAGAAACCTCCCTGATGTACAGAGCTGTCTGCAGAAACCTCCCGGAGATACAGATTTGTCTGCAGAAACCATCCTGAGACACAGAGCTGTCTGCAGAAACCTCCCTGAGATACAGAGCTGTCGGCAGAAACCTGCCTGAGATACAGAGCTGTCTGCACAAACCTCCCTGAGGCACGGAGCTGTCTGCAGAAACGTCCCTGAATACAGAGCTGTCTGCCGAAACCTCCCTGAGACACAGAGTTGTCTGCAGAAACCTCCCTGAGGCACGGAGATGTCTGCAGAAACCACCCTGAGATACAGAGCTGTGTGCAGAAACCTCCCTGAGATACGGAGCTGTCTGCAGAAACCTCCCTGAGATACAGAGCTGTTTGCAGAAACCTCCCTGAGACACGGAGCTATCTGCAGAAACCTTCCTGAGATACAGAGCAGTCTGCAGAAACCTCCGACATCCTGAGCTGTCTGCAGAAACCTCCTTGAGATACAGAGCTGTCTGACGAAAGGTCCCTGAGTTACAGTGCTGTCTGCAGAAACCTCCCTGAGATACGGAGCTCTCTGCAGAAACCTTTCTTAGGGACGTAGCTGTCTGCAGAAACCTCCCTGACATACAGTGCTGTCTGCAGAAACCTCCCTGAGATAAAGAGCTGTCTGCAGAAACCTCCCTGAGATACAGAGCTGTCTGCAGAAAACTCCCTGAGGCACGGAGCTGTCTGCAGAAACCTCCCTGAATTACAGAGCTGTCTGCCGAAACCTCCCTGAGACACAGAGCTGTCTGCAGAATCCTCCCTGAGGCGCAGAGCTGTCTGCAGAAACCTCCCCGAGGCGCAGAACTGTCTGCAGAAACCTCCCTGAGATAGAGAGCTGTCTAAAGAAACCTCCCTGAGATACAGAGCTGTCTGCAGAAACCTCCGACATCCTGAGCTGTCTGCAGAAACCTCCTTGAGATACAGAGCTGTCTGACGAAAGGTCCCTGAGTTACAGTGCTGTCTGCAGAAACCTCCCTGAGATACGGAGCTCTCTGCAGAAACCTTTCTTAGGGACGTAGCTGTCTGCAGAAACCTCCCTGACATACATAGCTGTCTGCAGAAACCTCCCTGAGATAAAGAGCTGTCTGCAGAAACCTCCCTGAGATACAGAGCTGTCTGCAGAAACCTCCCTGAGATACAGAGCTCAATGCAGAATCGTCCCTGAGATATAGATCTGTCTGCAGAAAACTCCTTGAGATACAGAGCTGTCTGTCATAACCTCCCTAAGGCACAGAGCTGTCTGCAGAAACCTCCCTGAGATGCAGAATTGTCTGCAGAAACCTCCCTGAGGCACGGAGCTGTCTGTAGAAACCTCCCTGAGATATGAGCTTTCTGCAGAAACCTCTCTGAGATACAGAGCTGTCCTCAGAATCCTCCCTGAGAACTGAGCTGTCTGTAGAAACCTCCCTGAGATACAGAGCTGTCTGTAGAAACCTGCCTGAGATACAGAGCTGTCTGCAGAAAACTCCCTGAGGCAAGGAGCTGTCTGCAGAAACCTCCCTGAGATACAGAGCTGTCTGCAGAAACCTCCCTGAGATACAGAGCTGTCTGCAGAAACCTCCCTGAGCTACAGAGCTGTCTGCAGAAACCTCCCTGAGGCGCAGAGCTGTCTGCAGAAACCTCCCTGAGATACAGAGCTGTCTGCAGAAACCTCCCTGAGACACAGAGCTGTCTGCAGAAACCTCCCTGAGATACAGAGCTGTCGGCAGAAACCTCCCTGAGACACAGAGTTGTCTGCAGAAACCTCCCTGAGGCACGGAGATGTCTGCAGAAACCACCCTGAGATACAGTGCTGTGTGCAGAAACCTCCCTGAGATACGGAGCTGTCTGCAGAAACCTCCCTGAGATACAGAGCTGTTTGCAGAAACCTCCCTGAGATACAGAGCTGTCTGCAGAAACCTCCCTGAGATACAGAGCTGTCTGCAGAAACAACCTTGAGATTCAGAGCTGTCTGCAGAAACCTCCCTGAGACACGGAGCTATCTGCAGAAACCTTCCTGAGATACAGAGCAGTCTGCAGAAACCTCCGAGATCCTGAGCTGTCTGCAGAAACCTCCTTGAGATACAGAGCTGTCTGACGAAAGGTCCCTGAGATACAGTGCTGTCTGCAGAAACCTCCCTGAGATACAGAGCTGTCTGCAGAAACCTCCCTGAGGCACGGAATGTCTGCAGAAACCTCCCTGAAATACAGAGCTGTCTGCAGAAGCCACCCTGAGATACAGAGCTGTCTGCAGAAACCTCCGTGAGATACAGAGCAGTCTGCAGAATCCTCCCTGAGATACAGAGCAGTCTGCAGAAAAATCCCTGAGATACAGAGCTGTCTGCAGAAACCTCCGTGAGATACAGAGCTGTCTGCAGAAACCTCCCTGAGATACAGAGCTGTCTGCAGAAACCTCCGTGAGATACAGAGCTGTCTGCAGAAACCTCCCAGATATACAGAGCTGTCTGCAGAAACAACCCTGAGATTCAGAGCTGTCTGCAGAAACCTCCCAGAGATACAGAGCTGTCTGCAGAAACCTCCCTGAGGTACGGAGCTGTCTGCAGAATCTTCCCTGAGGCACGGAGCTGTCTGCCGAAACCTCCCTGAGACACAGAGCTGTCTGCAGAATCCTCCCTGAGGCGCAGAGCTGTCTGCAGAAACCTCACCGAGGCGCAGAACTGTCTGCAGAAACCTCCCTGAGATAGAGAGCTGTCTAAAGAAACCTCCCTGAGATACAGAGCTGTCTGCAGAAACCTCCCTGATATACAGAGCTGTCTGCAGAAACCTCCCGGAGATACAGATTTGTCTGCAGAAACCACCCTGAGACACAGAGCTGTCTGCAGAAACCTCCCTGAGATACAGAGCTGTCGGCAGAAACCTCCCTGAGACACAGAGTTGTCTGCAGAAACCTCCCTGAGGCACGGAGATGTCTGCAGAAACCACTCTGAGATACAGAGCTGTGTGCAGAAACCTCCCTGAGATACGGAGCTGTCTGCAGAAACCTCCCTGAGATACAGAGCTGTTTGCAGAAACCTCCCTGAGATACAGAGCTGTCTGCAGAAACCTCCCTGAGATACAGAGCTGTCTGCAGAAACAACCTTGAGATTCAGAGCTGTCTGCAGAAGCCACCCTGAGATACAGAGCTGTCTGCAGAAACCTCCGTGAGATACAGAGCAGTCTGCAGAATCCTCCCTGAGATACAGAGCAGTCTGCAGAAACCTCCCTGAGATACAGAGCTGTCTGCAGAAACCTCCGTGAGATACAGAGCTGTCTGCAGAAACCTCCGTGAGATACAGAGCTGTCGGCAGAAACCTCCCTGAAATACAGAGCTGTCTGCAGAAACCTCCCTGAGATACAGAGCTGTCTGCAGAAACCTCCGTGAGATACAGAGCTGTCTGCAGAAACCTCCCTGAGATACAGAGCTGTCTGCAGAAACCTCCGTGAGATACAGAGCTGTCGGCAGAAACCTCCCTGAAATACAGAGCTGTCTGCAGAAACCTCCCTGAGATACAGAGCTGTCTGCAGAAACCTCCCAGATATACAGAGCTGTCTGCAGAAACAACATTGAGATTCAGAGCTGTCTGCAGAAAACTCCCAGAGATACAGAGCTGTCTGCAGAAACCTCCCTGAGGTATGGAGCTGTCTGCAGAATCTTCCCTGAGGCACCGAGCTGTTGCAGAAACCACCCTGAGATACAGAGCTGTCTGCAGAATCCTCCCTGAGATACGGAGCTGTCTGCAGAAACCTCCCCTGAGATACAGAGCTGTCTGCAGAAACATCCCTGAGATACAGAGCTGTCCGCAGTAACCTCCCTGAGTTACAGAGCTGTCTGCAAAAACCTCTCTGAGATACAGAGCTTTCTGCAGTAATCTCTCTGAGATACTGAACTGTTTGGCAGAAACATCCCTGAGATACAGAGCTGTCTGCAGAAACCTCCCTGAGATACAGAGCTGTCGGCAGAAAACTCCATGAGACACAGAGCTTTCTGCAGAAACCTCTATGAGATACAGAGCTGTCTGCAGAATCCCCACTGAGATACAGAGCTGTCTGCAGAAAACTCCCTGAGATACGGAGCTGACAGCGGAAACCTCCCTGAGATACAGAGCTGTCTGCAGAAACCTCCCTGAGGCACGGAGCCGTCTGCAGAAACCTCCCTCAGATACGGAGCTGTCTGCAGAAACCTCCCTGGGATACAGAGCTGTCTGCAGAAACCTCCCTGAGATACAGAGCTGTCTGCATAAACCTCCCTGAGATACAGAGCTGTCTGCAGAAACCTCCCTGAGGCACGGAGCTTTCGCAGAACCCTCCCTGAGATATAGAGCTGTCTGCAGAAACATCCCGGAGGCACAGACTGTCTGCAGAATCCTCCCTGAGGCACAGAGATGTCTGCAGAAACCTCCCCGAGGCGCAGTACTGTCTGCAGAAACCTCCCTGAGATACAGAAATGTCTGCAGAAACCTCCCTGAGGCACGGAGCTGCCTGCAGAAACCTCCCTGAAATTCAGAGCTGTCTGCAGAAACATCCCTGAGATACAGAGCTGTCTGCTGAAACCTCCGTGAGATACAGAGCTGTCTGCAGAAACCTCCCTAAGATACAGAGCTGTCTGC
>NW_024470581.1:42500-117500 GCF_017639515.1 Carcharodon carcharias | reverse complement strand
CTTTCACTCTCTCACACACACACACTCTCTCACTCACACACACCCACCCACTCTCCCTTCACACACACACACACACGCACACACCCACTCTCCCTTCATACACACACACACACACGCACACACCCACTCTCACACCACACACACACACGCACACACCCACTCTCACACCACACACACACTCTCTTACTCACTCACACACACACACACACACACACACACAAACACACGCACACACACACACACTATCTCACTCCCCACCTCACAGACACCCACTTTCTCATTCACACACACACACACACCCACTCTCACACCACACACACACTCTCTTACTCACTCACACACACACACACACACACACACACACACACACACATATATATCCACCCTCTCACTCCCACGCACACACACCCACTCTCTCACTCCCCCAAGCATACTTATTCTCTCACTCCCACACACTTACTCTACCACTCCCCCCACACATACACACACTCACTCTCTCACTCGCACAGACACACACACACACCCAACAAACACACTCACTCTCACACACACACACACATGCTCTCTCACACACACACACACACACACACACACACACACACTCCCACACCGCACACACACCCCCACTCTCCCTTCACACACACACACACACACCCACTCTCACACCCCACACACACGCACACTCTCTTGCTCTCTCACTCACACATACACACTCCCACTCTCTCACCCCCCAAACACACTCACTCTCTCACTCACACACACACACACACCCCACACACCACTCTCTCTGCCCCCATACACTCTCACTCTCTCACACACACACACACACTCTCTCACTCACACACACACACACACTCTCCCTTCACACACACACACACACACACACACACACACACACACGCACACACCCACTCTCACACCCCATACACAGACACACTCTCTTACTCACTCACACTTACACACGCACACACACACTCTCCCTTCACACACACACACACACACACACAAACACACACACACACACACACACACAAACACACACAATCTCTCACTCACACACACCCACCCACTCTCCCTTCACACACACACACACACACACAGACACCCACTCTCACACCCCACACACACACACCCACTCTCTTACTCACTCACCCACACACACACACACACACACACTCTCTCACTCACACACACGTACCCACTCTCCCTTCACACACACACACACACACACTCACACCCCACACACACACCCACTCTCTTACTCTCTCACTCTCACGCACACACACCCACTCTCTCACCCCCCAAACACACCCACTCTCTCACTCACACACACACACCCACACCCACTCTCTCACCCCCCCAAACACACTCACTCTCTCCCTCACACACACACCCACCCACTCTCCCTTCACACACACACACACACACACACCCACCCTCTCACTCCCACACACACACACCCACTCTCTCACCCCCCAAGCACACTTATTCTCTCACTCCCACACACTCACTCTACCACTCCCTCCACACATACACACACTCATTCTCTCACACCTGCATGCACACAAACACACACTTTCTCACTCCTACACACACACTTACTGACTCACCAGTCTCAATCTCTCTCTCCCACACACACACACACACACACATACACTCACATATACATTCTCATTCATTCTCTCACACATACACCAGCCAGCCTTTACCCCACCATCCCTCCTTGGACCCTAGATTCCAAAGCATCTCACATCCAGGTCCCTGCACCAGCCTCTCTTACCCCAGGTCCCTGCACCAGCCTCTCTTACCCCAGGTCCCTGCACCAGCCTCTCTTACCCCAGGTCCCTGCACCTGCCTCTCTTACCCCAGGTCCCTGCACCTGCCTCTCTTACCCCAGGGCCCTGCACCAGCCTCTTCTACCCTGAGCCCTGCACTAGCCTCCCTTACCCAGGCCCCACACCAGCCTCTCCTTCCCCAGGCCCCACACCAGCCTCTCCTTCCCCAGGCCCCGCACCAGCCTCTCCTTCCCCAGGCCCCGCACCAGCCTCTCTTACCCCAGGCCCCGCACCAGCCTCTCTTACCCCAGGCCCCGCACCAGCCTCTCTTACCCCAGGCCCCGCACCAGCCTCTCTTACCCCAGGCCCCGCACCAGCCTCTCTTACCCCAGGCCCCGCACCAGCCTCTCTTACCCCAGGCCCCGCACCAGCCTCTCTTACCCCAGGCCCCGCACCAGCCTCTCTTACCCCAGGCCCCGCACCAGCCTCTCTTACCCCAGGCCCCGCACCAGCCTCTCTTACCCCAGGCCCCGCACCAGCCTCTCTTACCCCAGGCCCCGCACCAGCCTCTCTTACCCCAGACCCCGCACCAGCCTCTCTTACCCCAGGCCCCGCACCAGCCTCTCCTATCCCAGGCCCCGCACCAGCCTCTCCTACCCCAGGCCCCGCACCAGCCTCTCCTTCCCCAGGCCCCACACCAGCCTCTCCTTCCCCAGGCCCCGCACCAGCCTCTCTTACCCAGGGCCCCACACCAGCCTCTCCTTCCCCAGGCCCCGCACCAGCCTCTCCTACCCAGGCCCCGCACCAGCCTCTCCTTCCCCAGGCCCCACACCAGCCTCTCCTTCCCCAGGTCCTGCACCAGCCTCTCCTACCCCAGGCCCCGCACCAGCCTCTCCTTCCCCAGGCCCCACACCAGCCTCTCCTTCCCCAGGCCCCACACCAGTCTCTCCTTCCCCAGGCCCTGCACCAGCCTCTCCTTCCCCAGGCCCCACACCAGCCTCTCTTACCCAGGCCCCGCACCAGCCTCTCCTTCCCCAGGCCCTGCACCAGCCTCTCCTTCCCCAGGCCCCACACCAGCCTCTCCTTCCCCAGGCCCTGCACCAGCCTCTCCTTCCCCAGGCCCCACACCAGCCTCTCCTACCCCGGCCCCACACCAGCCTCTCCTTCCTGGGGCCCTGCACCAGCCTCTCCTTCCCAGGGTCCCCCGATGTTTCGCTGACCCTGCTGCACTGCACTGCCCACGGCATTCTCTCCTGCTCACCCCAACTCTCCTCTTCACCTGAAAGAAAATCTTTCTCCCCAGAAGACTCATGGTCACTGGTGTTCCCCGCTCCTCCAATCACTGCCTTTTTCTATCCCACATTTGCTGAAAAATTGGGAGAAAAGTGACTGTTTTTTTATTCATTCACAGGATGTGGGCGTTACTGGCTGGGCCAGCATTTATTCCCACCTCTAATTGCCCTTGAGAAGGTGGTGGTGCGCTGCCTTCTTGAACCACTGCAGTCCATGTGGTGTACGTACACCCACAGTGCTGTTAGCGAGGGAGTTCTAGGATTTTGACCCAGCGACAGCGAAGGAACGGTGATATATTTCCAAGTCAGGATGGTGAGTGGCTTCGAGGGGAACTTCCAGGTGGTGGTGTTCCCATCTATCTGCTGCCCTTGTCCTTGAAGATGGTAGTGGTCGTGCGTTTGGAAGATGCTGTCGAAGGAGCCTTTGAACGAAAGCTGTAATGAGGTCAGGAGCTGAGTGGCCCTGGCAGAACCCAACCTGGGCATCAGTGAGCTTGATAGCACTGTTGATAACCTCTTCTATTTCTTTACTGATGATCGAGAATAGACTGATGGGACAGCAATTCCTACAGTGTACCTTGTAGATGGTACACACTGCTGCTACTGTGCGTTGGTGGTGGAGGGAGTGAATGTTTGTGGATGTGGCGCCAATCAAGCGGGCTGCTTTGTCCTGGACAGTGTCAAGCTTCTTGAGTGTTATGGGAGCTGCACTCATCCAGGCAAGTGGAAGGTATTCCATCTCACTCCTGTCTTGTGCCTTGTAGATGATGGGCAAGCTTTGAGGAGTCAGGAGGTGACATACTTTCCCCTGGATTCTGAGCCTCTGACCTGCTCTTGTAGCTACAGTATTTATGTGGCTAGTCCAGTTCAGTCTCTGGTCAATGGTAACCCCCAGAATGTTGATAGTGGTGGATTCAGCGATGGTAATGCCATTGAATGTCAAGGGGTGATGGTTGGATTCTCCCTTATTGGAGATGGTCATTGCCTGGCACTTGTGTGGTGTGAATGTTATTTGCCACTTGTCAGCCCAAGCCTGGATATTGTCCAGGTATTGCTGCATTTTGACATGAACTGCTTCAGTATCTGAGGACTCGCAAATGGTACTGAACATTGTGCAAACATCAGTGAACATCCCCACTTCTGACCTTATGATGGAAGGAAGGTCATTGATGAAGCAGCTGAAGATGGTTGGGCCCAGGACACTACCCTGAGGAACTCCTGCAGTGATGTCCTGGAGCTGAGATGACTGACCCCCAACAACCACAACCATCTTCCTTTGTGCTAGGTATGACTCCAACCATTGGAGAGTTTTCCCCTTGATTCCCATTGACTCCAGTTTTGCTAGGGCTCCTTGATGCCACACTCTGTCAAATGCTACCTTGATGTCAAGGGCAGTCACTCTCACCTCACCTTGGGAGTTCAACTCTTTTGTCCATGTTTGAATAAAAGCTGCAATGAGGTCAGGAGCTGAGTGGCCCTGGCAGAACCCAAATCGGGCATCAATGAGCAGGTTATCGCTTGATAGCACTGTTGACGACCCCTTCCATCTCTTTACTGATGATCGAGAATAGACTGATGGGCCGGCAATTGGCCGGGTTGGATTTGTCCTGCTTTTTGTGCACAGGACATACCTGGACAATTTTGCACATAGCCGGGTAGATGCCAGTGTTGTCATTATACTGGAACAGCTTGGCTAGGGGCGCGGCAAGTTCTGGAGCACAAGTCTTCAGCACTAATGCCAGAATAGTGTTAGGACCCATAGCCTTTGCAGTATCCAGTGCCTTCAGCTGTTTCTTAATATCACGTGGAATGAATTGAATTGGCTGAAGACAGGTTGTGAGGTTGGGGACCTCTAGAGGAGGCTGAGATGGATTATCCACTTGGCACTTCTGGCTGAAGATTGTAGCAAACGCTTCAGCCTTATCTTTTGCACTGCTGTGCTTGGCTCCTCCCTCATTGAGGATGGGAATATTTGTGGAGCCTCCTCTTCCAGTGAGTTGTTTAATTGTCCACCACCATTCACAGCTGGATGTGGCAGGACTGTAGAGCTTAAATCTGAATAGTTGATTGTGGGGTTCTTAGCTCTGTTTCACTTGCTGCTTATGCTGTTTGGCGTACAAGTAGTCTTATGTTATAGCTTCACCAAGTTGATACTTAATTTTTAGGTATGCCTGGTGCTGATCCTGACATGCTCTCCTACACTCTTCATTGAACCAGGGTTGATCCCCTGGCTTGATGGTAATGGTAGAGTGGGGGATATGCTGGGCCATGAGGTTACAGATTGTGGTTGAGTACAATTCCACAGCACCTCATGGATGCCCAGTCTTGAGTTGCTAGATCTGTTTGAAATCTATCCCATTTAGCACCGTGGTAGTGCCACACAACATGATGGAGGGTATCCTCAATGTCTCCACAATGACTGCATGGTGGTCACTCTACCGATACTGTCATGGACAGATGTATCCACAGTAGGCTGTTTGGTGAGGATGAGGTCAAGTATATTTTCCCCTCTTGTTGGTTCCCTCACCACCTGCCATAGACCCAGTCTAGCAGTTATGTCCTTTAAGACTTGGCCAGACTGATTGAAGGAACAGCTCCTTGCAGAATCTTCCACTCCAACTTCCCTGTTTGACCTGCATTTTGAAAACTGGCCCCAGGGGCCACATAGAGGGGCTGGACAAGTAGGTATTTATAAACACCAAGGTCCCTCTGACCATCCACACTTTTCTAAATCGTGCCATTTATGTGTCTTTCCATATCAATCTCCCAAATTACTTCTTCACATTGAACATCATCTGCCAAGCTCCTGCCATCTCACCATCCTATGTCACTCTGAAGCTTAGAATTATCCTCATCACTATCTATTGCTTTGCCAAGTTTTGTATCATGTCATATCTTCTGGCTCTCATAAGTTTGAAATAATCACACTTTAGACTCAAAATGAAGGAGCTTTATCGAATCTATTTCTTGCATCTCTCCATGTGGCTGGTAGACTGTTAGACTGATACATTGTTATTTGGTCGTGTGACAGTGAATGTGGCATAGAGTACAAAAACAGGGAAATTATGATAAACCTTAGACACTTGTTCGGTCTCAATTGGAATATTGTGTCCAGTCTGGGCACCACACTTTAGGAAGGATGTTAAGGCTTTAGAGAGGGTGCAGAAAAGATTCAGGGGAATGGTTCCAGGGATGAGGAACCTCAGCTGCATGGATAGATTGATGGAGCTGGAGGTGTTCACCGAGAGGAAGAGATGAAGAAGAGATTTGATGGAGGAGTTCAAAATCACGAGGGGTCTGGACAGCGTAGATGGGGAGAAACTGTTTCTGTTGTTGAAAGGGTTGAGAACCAAAGGGCATTGATCTAAGGTGATAGGCAAAAGAGGAAACAGTGACATGAGGAAATATTTTATAAAGCAGCAAGTGGTAGGGATCTGGAATGAAGTGTCTGAGATTGTGATGGAGACAAATTCAATTGAGGCATTCAGAAGAGAATTGGATAATCATCTGAAGAGAAGAAAGAAAATTGCAGGGCTATGGGGAAAAGACAGGGGAGTTGCTCTTATAGAGAACTAGTATGGCCATGATGGGTCGAATGGTCATCTCCCATGCTATAACTATTATATGATATTATGATTTTATGACGACTGTAAAACATCTATCAGTCTAAAAAGACATCCAGCAACCACCACACTGACCAATTTTGTATCCATTCTCCCAACTCATCCTTAATTCCATGGAATTCAACCCCTTAATGAGCCGCCTGCGAGGCACTTTGTCGAATACCTTCCAAAAGTCCCTATGCACATCACACGCTGCATTTTTAATGTTGCAATTCTGTCACAAAGAAGTGCATGCTCTAGTTGTAATTTGGAGAAGCTGTTATTAATTGGGGAAAGGTTAGGGCTTTATTTTGAAGTATATATATAACAACAGGTGGCTGGGGAGGAGAAGGGAGTCTGTGTTCTGTGAATAAACCTATGTTAAGGAAACAAAAACAAAAACAAAAATTCCTGGAAAAACTCAGCAGGTCTGACAGCATCTGTGGAGAGGAACACAGTTAACGTTTCGAGTCTGTATGACTCTTCAAGAGAACTGAGGAAAAATAGAAATATAAGCTGGTTTAAGGGAGTGTGGGACAAGTAGAGCTGGATAGAGGGCCAGTGATAGGTGGAGATAACCAAAAGATGTCATAGACAAAAGGACAAAGAGGTGTTGATGGTGGTGATATTAGCTAAGAAATGTGCTAAAAGGTGACATTAAGGTAGAAAGCAGGACGAGCAAGGTACAGATAGCCCTAGTGGGGGTGGGATGGGGGGAAGGGATCAAAATAGGCAAAAAGGTAGAGATAAAACAATGGTTGGAAATACATTTAAAAATAATGGAAATAGGTGGGAAAAGAAAAATCTATATAAATTATTAGAAAGAAAAGGGGATCGGAAAGGGGGTGGGAATGGAGGACAGAGTTCATGATCTAAAGTTGTTGAACTCAATATTCAGTCTGGAAGGCTGTAAAATGCCTAGTCGGAAGATGAGGTGCTGTTCCTCCAGTTTGCGTTGGGTTTCACTGGAACAATGCAGCAGGCCAAGGACAGACATGTGGGTATGAGAGCAGGGTGGAGTGTTAAAATGGCAAGCGACAGGGAGGTCTGGGTCATGCTTGCGGACAGACCGAAGGTGTTCTGCAAAGCGGTCACCCAGTCTGCGTTTGGTCTCTCCAATGTAGAGGAAACGGCATTTCAAATAAAAGGTGTGGATCTGGGTACCCGCATGGGCCCCAGTTATGCCTGCCTATGGGGTATGTGGAACATTCCTTGTTCCAGTCCTACTCCGGCCCCCTCCCACAACTCTTTCTCCGGTACATCGATGATTACTTCGGTGGTGCTTCGTGCTCTCGTCTGGACCTGGAAAAATTTATTAATTTTGCTTCCGATTTCCACCCCTCCATCATTTTCACATGGTCCATCTCTGATACTTCCCTTCCCTTCCTTGACCTCTCTGTCTCAATTTCTGGTGATAGACTGTCCACCAATATCCATTACAAGCACACTGACACCCACAGCTACCTTGACTACAGCTCTTCACACCCCGCTTCCTGTAAGGACTCCATCCCATTCTCTCAGTTCCTTCACCTCCATCGCATCTGTTCTGATGATGCCACTTTCAAAAATAGTTCTTGTGACATGTCTTCCTTCTTCCTTAACCGAGATTTTCCATCCACGATGGTTGACAGGGCCCTCAACCGTGTCCGGCCCATCTCCCGCGCATCCGCCTCACACCTTACTCTCCCTCCTAGAAACATCCTCACTTATCACCTCAACAGCCTCCGCATTCAAAGGATCATCCTCCACCATTTCCGCCAACTCCAGCATGATGCCACTACCAAACACATCTTCCCTTCAGCACCCCGGCGGCATTCCACAGGGATTGTTCTCTCCGTGACACCCTGGTCCACTCCTCCATCACCCCCTACTCCTCAAACCCCTCCCACGGTACCTTCCCATGCAACTGCAGAAGGTGCAACACCTGCCCCTTTACTTCCCCTCTCCTCACCATCCAAGGGCCCAAACACTCCTTTCAAGTGAAGCAGCATTTCACTTGTACTTTCCTCAATTTAGTCTGCTGCATTCGCTGCTCCCAATGTGGTCTCCTCTACATTGGAGAGACCAAACGCAGACTGGGTGACCGCTTTGTGGAATACTTTCAGTCTGTCCACAAGCATGACCCAGACCTCCCTGTCGCTTGCCATTTCAACACTCCACCCTGCTCTCATGCCCACATGTCTGTCCTTGGCCTGCTGCATTGTTCCAGTGAAGCTCAACGCAAACTGGAGGAACAGCACCTCATCTTGCGACTAGGCACTTTACAGCCTTCCGGACTGAATATTGAGTTCAACAACTTTAGATCATGAACTCTCTCTTCCCTCCCCACCCCCTTTCCGATCCCCCTTTTTTCCAATAATTTGTATAAATTTTTTCTTTTCCTACCTATTTCCATCCATTGTTTAATCTCTACCTTTTAGCATATTTCAATCCCTTCCCCCCACCCCACCCCCACTAGGGCTATCTGTACCTTGCTCGTCCTGCTTTCTACACTTAATGTCACCTATTAGCACATTCCTTAGCTAATATCACCACCGTCAACACCTCTTTGTACATAAATTACTCAGATACTCGGCTGCTGTGATCTGCACACAACAGCCTCCTTGTTGCAGAAAAGAGCCGGTGTAAGAGCATTAACAGACATTTCTGTAATAAAAGTTCAATTAAACCAAATTGAGCAAGTGCTAAGATCTAGGATTTAATTGAAATGAAATAATTATCTTTGCCAGTCATTACCTGTACAGGCCCTCCCAACAGTTCACAGTGGAACTGTTTGAGTTGTTATAGCCCTATTGTAGCTTGCTTCTCTGGCTCATCAGCCTTTACTGTCCCGATTTCCCAGCATTGTTTCAGTTGATGGAAGGAAGCCAAGGTCACACCATGCAAGAGGGGATCAAATTCAAACCCTGATGACTACCATGTAGCACCTCTACTCTCAATCATGGCAAAGCTCCATGAAAACCATAAAGCAGTCTCGTTGGCTCGTAGTTCTGATGAAGAGTCATGCGGACTTGAAATGTTAACGTTGTCTTCCTCTCCGCAGACGCTGTCAGACCTGCTGAGTTTTTCCAGCAATTTTCGTTTCTGTTTCAGATTTCCAACATCTGCAGTATTTTGCTTTTATTTTAGTTTCATTGGCTATTTGGTTTAGCTCAATGGTTTCAGGTGCATGGCCCACAGAAGCAGCAGTTTCATCGATGCCCAATTAACGTTCAATTAACGACTCTTAAAATTTCAAGACTTCCATTACATATTCATTGAGCAGGTGGCCTCTTGGGGATTCATTGGTGAGCTGCTGATCAGGACCAGTGACTTCCTTTAAGAATGGAACTGGTGGTTCCTCATGTTCAAGCACCAAAGAAGGGGTCCCTCAGGAAGACATTTGATTACGCTCCATTTCATCTTCAGGTCAATCTTCAGATTGAAGCCCACAGGCAGGGAACACTGTGCAATTTAACCTTTGAATGTTTGGTGTTACCTCTCCACAGCAAAGAGAAGCAAAACACTTCCATTTCGCAGAATCACAGAATTTTTATGGCACAGAAGGAGGCCATTCAGCCCATCGTGTCTGCACTGGCTCTCTAAATGAGCATTATGACCTAATGCCATTGTCCTACCTTTTCCCCATAACCCTGCACATTGTTTCTATTCAAATAATCATCTAACATCCTCTTGAATGCCTCAATTGAACCTGCCTCCATCACACTTCCAGGCAGAGCATTCCAGACTCAATAAGGATTACATTTTGTTTAAAAGGCCAAGATTTGCTAACCAACTACATATAATTGGCAGTTAAAATGAGGCTAGAAGTTAATCTTCTCTCCTCTTTCTTCATATACTTACCTTCATAGCCACTCCTTTAGCTTTACCATTATCCATAGATTTTCTATTTGCCTTGATATCCCCACCCTCTCTACTGCCCCTCCACTGTCCTTCCCTCCTGAGTTCATTTTCTTAATAAATCAAATTCAAGATTTTTCTTCTTGCTTGCAAATACCTCCATGCCCTGGTTTTACCCAATTAATGTGCTCCAACCATTCATTGTATCTTGATCCTCATGTCCCTTTGACTCTCCATTACTGCTTGTCAGTTGTCACTTCCATTCTACCATCAAAGGCTGACTATTTAGTCTCTCAACAGCCTCCTAAAACTGATTCACCTTCTTACCTCTGTTTCCAAAAGTCTTCAAAGAACCCATCTCATAACCAAGCCTTATTCTCCCATCCCTGATAACTACCATTAATTTCTACTCAGTGTTCTCCTCACAACTTGCTTTCCTGTCTATCTTTGTATCATCAGCAAACCTGGCTACATTACAGTTTTGTCACTTTAACCAAGTCATTAATATAGCTCGTAAATAATTTAGGCCCCAGCAATGATCCCTGCAGCACTCCACTAGTTAGTCAGACAATCTGAAAATGGCCTATTTATCCCAAATTCCTGTTCATTAGCCAATCCTCTATCCATGCAAATATATCACCACCAACACCATGAGCTCTTATCTTGTGCAGTAACCTTTTATGTTGCACCTCATTGAATGCCTTTTTGAAATTCAAAAACACTACAGCTACTGGTTCCCCTTTATCCACCTTGTTTGTTACATCCTCAAAAAATGCTAATAAATTTGTCAAACACAATTTCCCTTTCACAAAACCATGTTGACCCTGCCGACTGTATTATGACTTTCTAAATGTTCTGTTACTGATGGATTCTAGCATTTTCCCAACGACAGATGTTAGACTAACTGGGCAATAGTTTCCTGCTTTCTGTCTCCCTCCTTCCCTGAATAATCATGTTATATTATAAAAACAAAAATAAAAACAAAAAACTGCAGATGCTGGAAATCCAAAACAAAAACAGAATTACTTAGAAAAAGTCAGCAGGTCTGGCAGCATCGGCGGAGAAGAACAAAGTTGATGTTTCGAGTCCTCATGACCCTTCAACAGAACTGAGTAAAATTAGGAGAGGGGTGAAATATAAGCTGGTTTATGGTGGGGGTGGGGGGTGGGAGGAGAGAATTGGGGGTAGGGTGGTTGTAGGGACAAGCAAGCAGTGATAGGAGCAGATAATCAAAAGATGTCACAGACAAAAGAACAAAGAGGTGTTGAAGGTGGTGATATTATCTAAAAGAATGTGCTAATAAAGAATGGATGACAAGACACACAAGGTACAGCTCTAGTGGGGGGTGGGGTGAAATAAGACTAAAAGGGCATAAAAGGTATAGATTTAAAAATAATGGAAATAGGTGGGAAAAGAAAAATTTATATAAATTATTGGAAAAAACAAAAGGGAGGGGGAAGAAACGGAAAGGAGGTGTGGATGGAGGAGGGAGTTCAAGATCTAAAGTTGTTGAATTCAATATTCAGTCTGGAAGGCTGTAAAGTGCCTAGTTGGAAGATGAGGTACTGTTCCTCCAGTTTGTGTTGAGCTTCACTGGAACAATGCAGCAAGCCAAGGTCAGACATGTGGGCAAGAGAGCAGGCTGGAGTGTTAAAATGGCAAGTGACAGGGAGGTTTGGGTCATTCTTGCAGACAGACCGCAGGTGTTCTGCAAAGCGGTTCCCAGTTTGCGTTTGGTCTCTCCAATGTAGAGGAGACCACATTGGGAGCAACGAATGCAGTAGACTAAGTTGGGGGAAATGCAAGTGAAATGCTGCTTCACTTGAAAGGAGTGTTTGGGCCCTTGGACTGTGAGGAGAGAGGAAGTAAAGGGGCAGGTGTTGCATCTTTTGCGTATGCATGGGGAGGTGCCGTAGGTGGGGGTTGAGGAGTAGGGGGTGATGGAGGAGTGGACCAGGATGTCCCGGAGGGAACGATCCCTAAGGAATGCCACCAGGGAGGGTGAAGGGAAGATTTGTTTGATGGTGGCATCATGCTGGAGTTGGCGGAAATGGCGGAGGATGATCCTTTGAATGCAGAGGCTCCTTTGATCATGTTATATTTGCAGTTTTCCAATCCATTGGGACCTATCCAGAATCTAGGAAATTTTGAAACATTCTAATCAATGCATCCACCATCTTTGAAGCCACTGCCTTTAGGAGCCTGGAATGCAGTCCATCAGGTCCAGGGCACTTGACTTTAATCCCATTAGTTTTCCTAGTACATTTTCTCTAGCGATTGTGATTGTTTTAAACTCCCCCCTCCCTTTTGCCTCTAGTTCTTTTTACTATTCTTGGGATGTTTTCTGTGTTTTTACCATGAAGACAGATACAAAATATATGTTCAAAGTCTCTGTCATTTCCTTGTTTCCATTATTAATTCCCCAGTCTCACCTTCTAAGGGACGAATACTTACTTTAGCTACTTTCTTCCTTTTTATATATTTGTAGAAGCTTTTACTGTTTGCTTTTATATTTCTTGCTAATTTTCTATCATGCTCCCATTCCTGCCTCGTTATTTTTTTAGTTATCATTTGCTGGCTTCTAAAATTTTCACAATATTCTGGGCTACCACTACCAGTATTTTACATCATTTCTTTCAATTTGTTACCATCCTTAACGTCCTTAGTTAGTCACAGGTGGTGCATCCTTCTCATAGTCTTTATTTTCCAATGTATCAATATATCTTTGTTGAAAGTTATGAAACATCTCCTTAAATGTCTGCCACTGCTTTTCTACTGTCTTAACGTTTAACCTATTTTCCTGTTCCACTTTAGAGAACTCTGCCTTCTTACCCTTGGAATTGCCTTTATTTAAGTTTAAGACATTAGCTTCAGACCCAAATTTCTCACCTTCAAACTGAATGTGAAATTTTATCATGTTCTGACCACTCTTACTTCGAGGATCCTTTACTATGAGGTCATTAATTAATCCTGTTTCATTACACATGACTATGTTTAAAATAGTCAGTTCCCTGGCTGGTTCTAGAATGTATTGTTCCAAGAAACTATCCCAAACACATTCTATGAACACATAGATTACTTTGCCAATTTGATTCATCCAATCTGTATAAAGATTAAAATCTCCAATGACTATTACAGTGCCTTTCTTACAAGCCACCATTATTTCTTTATTTAAACTCTGTCCTACAGTGTAGCTAATGTCAGGGAACAGTAGCCAATCCTACCAGTGACTCCTATCTTTTGCTATTTCTTATCTCCACCAAATTGATTCAACATCTTGATCTTCTTAACAAAGATCATTTCTCAGTACTGTTCTCATCTCGCCCCTTATTAACACAACCACCCCACTTCCTTTTCCTTTCTTCCTGTCCTTCTGAAATATCAAATACCCTTGAATACGCAGGTCCCAGCCATGGTCACATTGCAACATATCTGTTTGATTCTCTCCTCTGTGCTGTTTGGGGAATTGGTGGAATAGAATTATAGAAATTTACGGTACAGGAGGAGGCAATTTAGCCCATTGTATCTGTGCTGGCTGGAAAAGAGCTCTCCAATCTAATCCCACTTTCCAGCTCTTCAGGTGTAGCTTTGTACATTCAGGCACTTCAAGTACACATCAAGCGTTTTTGTTAAATGCGATGAGGGTTGCTGTCTCTGCCACCTCTCAGACAGTGAGTTCCAGATGCTTACTCTCCTCTGGATGAACAAAACTCCTTAACTCCTCTCGAATCCTTTTGTCAATTACTTTTAATCTCTGCCCCCTCATGATTGACCTCTCTGCTAAGGGAAATTGGTCCTTCCTATCCATTCTATCTAGGCCCCTCATCATTTTATACACAATTACAACAGAATTGGTGGCTCCAGAGTTAGGGAGAAGTTAAAACAAAACAAGAACAGTCTTCATTCCCACTGCCTGTACATATCCAGCAACCTCAATGTGTGAGGATAGGATCAGGGTTGGTTGAGACTTGGGCTCCTATATTTCAGGATATGCATTGGAAGACAATCACACTTCAGCATGAGCTGAGACCCTCATTGGAAGAATGACAGAAAGTCCATTTCCCTATTTTTCATGAGCTTTAAGAAAGTCCAAGCTGTTTTGAGTAACTATTTCAATTTATCATTAAAGTGTGAAAAAGAATTTAAAAACTGAACACTCTAGGGCCCAGTAAACCAAACAGGTACATAATGATGGCCCATTCTTTCAAAGTTTGGTGTAGTGGAAACCAGAAAATGAGTTTGAATAATTAAGGTTAAGAAATTATTATATTTCCATATGTTATATGTTTGTATGTATACACACATATCTGTTTTTGGATCACAAGCAAATTAAAGTTTAACAAGGCTAATGCTACTTCTAATTGTTTCAACATTCTCATTAGAGATCACTACTTGCTGTGCGTGGTGATGGTAGAATTAGTTGAAACAGGGTTGCGATTTGAATGCTTCTACCTTGGCCCCTTGGCACGAAACAACATCCTGAATAAGCTCACTAACATAAAATGGGGAGCAAGCTGGAAAACATTGTGAACCAGTGCACTTGCTCTTTGCTATTCCACTGCCGAATAGCATGGGAAAGATCTACTCATGCTAAGAGGGTGGATGCCGTTCTGAATGCAAGCAGCCGACTTATCACAGGTTGTTTAAAACCAACAAACACCAACAGCCTATATATCCTGGCGGGTATCGCTCCCCCTGATATAAGAAGAATGGTAGCCAGCAAGAAAGAACAACTCCATCAAACTTCAGATGAGAGGCACCCTCTACATAGTCATACACCTACACCCAGCCGCCTAAAGTCAAGGAAGAGCTTCATGAACAGTGTTGTTCCATTACAATCAACCCCATCTGAAGCCTGCATCGCCTTGTGGAAAGACCGGCTCGCCAGTCTCCAACAACCCCCAGAGATGGAAATTCTACCGGATGAAAGCCTTCCCCCAGGAGCTAATTGCAACTGGGCAACCTGGAAGTGCCTTAACAGACTTAGGACTGGTGTAGGTTGTTCAAAGGTGTCACTAAGCAAATGGGGATATACAACCTGCCCGACAACTTGTGAATGTGGAACTGAGCCACAGACTATGCAACATCTCCTACAATGCCGTTCGCTAGAGGAACCCTGCACTGTTGCAGATCTTGCCAAATTCAACAACAAGGTGCAAAAATGTGTCCAGTTCTGGCTGGGCCATGTATAGACTGTCCGTGGACACGATAAGAAGATTAGAGATCACTGTTAAAAGTCTCTAGTTAAGAATAAGAACTAATCACCTTGTGTCAGATACTTTCTCATGATTAAAACCTAGTGGAATTTTCACCACATTTCATTTCTTCATTTCTACCCTTCTCTCTCCTTTTAGGACAGAGATGAGGAGAATTTTTTTCTTTCAGAGGAGTGCATGACCTTGGAACTCTCTGCCTGAGAAGGCGTTGGAGGTGGAGTCATATAGATTCTTGTTAGGTAAGGGAATCAAAGTTTATTGAGGGTAGATGGGAATGTGGAATTAGTAATACAAACAGATCAGCCATGATCTTAATCAATGATGGGGCAGACTCAACAGGCCGAATGGCCACTTCTGCTCCTATTTCGCATGTATGTTCGTATGTAGCCTTTGGTGCTACAGTCCAAGATTATGGCCAAGACTTAATGGGTAGTTTCCTAAGTGCAGACTGGTGACTGGGTGTGCCATGCCAGGGATTCCTCCATGCCCGATCATGGTAGGTGAGATTTCTTGGTCTGCTGCATATTTGGAAAATTCTGCCGTTTACCTTTTGTTGGTGGCTAGATGACCACTTTTATAAGCAGACTGGCTTAACTGCAAGGCAGGCTCGCATTTGATCAGTTCCAAACCATATGCTAAATCTAAGTGCTGAAAGTGTTTAACCCTCTCTTTGCAAAGCCGGGAGACTTCAACCAACTAATGCTCAAGGCGGACTCCTCCATTCTGTCTAAAAGCAAGATTACTAATGGAAGGCCCTCCAATGCATTGCAGATTTTCTGCTGCTCCTCAATGATTATCCTTTTCTTCAATGGCCCCTGGGGGGTACAGCATCTGTATCCAGTTGATTTGAGTTTGGGGTGGGTTGTGCCCTCCAGCATGGATGAACAGGCTGGCCCTCGTTTCTTTTTAGGAACAAAGGCTGAAGGGTGACCTGGGAGAAATCTTTAAAATTATGAAGGATTTTGATAGAGAGAATGTTTGTTCTGTGGGTAAGAGCATAACTAGAGGCCATCAATATAAGATAGTCACCAAGAAGTCCAATAGGGAATTCAGAAGAAATTCCTTTACCCAAAAAATGGTGAGAACATGGAACTCACTATAAAGCCAATAGTATAGATAGGTATAAAGGGAGGGTAGGCAAGCAAAAAAGATAGAAGGAAACAATGGTAGATTTAGGTGAAGAAAGATTACGGGGGGGAGCTCGAGTCAAGTATAAATGCCAGTATGGACAAGTCGGGCTGAATGGCCTGTTTCTATGCCATGTATCCTATGTAATCTTCCATGAGCATCTCTGCCATCACTGTCTGCTTTGGCTCAATTGTGAACAGTGAGTACAAGGTGAAAACTCAGCTGTCGCTCTACCTGGACCCATCAATAAGTGAGTATTTGAACTGGTGCATTATAAGCAGGAGTTTGACAGTGCACCCTCTGTAGGAATAAGTTCCTCTGAGAATTCATCACCCATAAGTTCCAAGAACTCCTTATAAGCAGGTGAAGGCTCTGTCAGGGAGAGAAAGATGTGATGGGAAAGGCAAAATATTGCAATTGTTGTTATGAAGGTCATATTTCACTCATGGCTGAAATCAAGTCACAATGACTAAGTGTTGCTAAGTAAGGCTCACTGATATTTAATTGTATCACCAGGTAGCGTGGGAGACCCCATCTCTCCACTTTCAATGACCAGCAATGCTGAACCTCCACTGATCTCCAATGCTTCCTCCTCTAGAGCTGTCAGCGGTGAGGTCTACAGAGGGCTACCTCTGGTTCTCTCTCTCTCTCCTATTATCCTGCACTCCCTTCTCCTGCAACAGGGGGGAAAAGAACAAATCTATGAATAAGTGTAAGGGCAAGAGTTCACCCAGTGGAAACAGTGCATTTGGTGAGGGGGACCACGAGGGAGAGAAATCAACTTGCTTAAAGGTGAGACTTGAGTGTCTATGGTGGACGGATAGATGGGGATCTGAGGATGTGCGTAGAAAGAGAACAGATGTATTTGCAAGGTAAGAAGGAGACTTGACAAGGAGGAGTGAGGGGTTGTGTGATGCATACCACAGGATGAATGTGTGATTCTACCCACCTTCCTTGACCTGGTTAAGTCATTAAAAGCACTTCCTGCCCTGAAACCAGGACCGCGGCACAATATTCCTGGTGCTGACCTCCTGGGCCATATCCATATTCTTTGTAGCAGGTGGCAAGTTTTTTTCCACTCATTGCTGAGGAAGAATATCCCTCTCTCTCCTACTCCTCATCATGTCCAGCAGCACCTGGAGCAAGGCATCCATAAAGCAGGGTGAAGCCCCACATTCCATCCATATTCTGCAATGGCTATCTTGGAGATAATCAAGGAATTTGCTGTTGGATTAGAGTTCCCTCACCGGCAGTGTTTTTGTTAGATGCACAAACAGCCAATCAAATCACAACTTCACATTGACCCACCTGTGAGACTAATGCCTGTCGAGAGTTCCTTTGTCAGCGAGTTCTTGCCTACTGTTCTATCATGCAGACTTACACAAATGGTTTGATAGGAGAACAATGCACCATAGAAATCATAATTTCATTCATGTCATTCCCACTGTAATTTGACAACACATCTTGAAAATCTACAGCACAGCCAACTAAATTGTCTTTCCTAACACATTATAATAGGAGGCGAAAAAAATGGATGGCTGCAAATTAAATCGAAAGCTTTTCCTGCTTAATTGAGCTCATTGAGAGAGTCAAAGACAATTTTGCTCAATGATTCTTTCCTGGAAGATTAGAAGGTAGAATGCACCAGCAGACTTCAGGGACACGGGTTTGAATCCAGCTCTGATTAAAACTGCAATTAGGCTAATATAATCAGGAGCCTCCATACCTTTTTAGTATTTTTATAAACTTTGCAAAAAGTTGTCAATGTGTCCAACGTCCCCTTGTGGGGGGAAAGTTCTCACACCCTAATCTTCAGAATGTTCAGAAATCATTCCAGTTTTCTGGCAGGGGTGGAGAAGGAAGGAAGGGAAGGTGAGGGAAGAAAGGAAGGGAGGAGGGGGGGCGGTAGGAAGTGATCAAGAGAAGATAATTGGTTTCTTGTGACTTTAATTGAGCAAATCATATTGGCCCCAACACTGGGGATAACTCCCCTGCTCTTCTTGGAAATAGTTCCATAGAATCTTTTATTTCCACTTGTGCAGACATATGGCACCTCTAAAAGTGCAGCATTCCCTCAGTACTGCACTGTCAACCTTGATTTTTATGCTCAAGTCCTGGCCTGGGACTTGAACCTAGAACCTTGTGATTTAGAGACAAATGTGCTGCCAAGTAAGCCATGGTTGACACAAATGAGGAAGCAGTGATGAAAGAGCGGTGCTTTAACTGCACCCTCAAGTAGCTTAAAGTCTTCATCCTTTCATATCTACAAAAGTCCTGGATGGTTAAGTTTGAGACTGGTCTCAATCCAGTTCTAGGTGAATGTAAAGGCTGAGTGATGACAATATTCTGGCTCTGTTGAAACCTGAGCAGTAGAACCAACCTGCTCCAGTAAAGTATGAAACTGGCACACATCTAACAATATGGAAGATTGCCCAGATATGTTGTATTCACACAAAAGGGGACAAATGGAACCCGGGCAATTACTGTCCTATTAACTTGCTCCCAATCACCAGCAAAGTGATGGGGAAAGTTCTGAATAATCCAGTCAAGCACCACTTACATACCAAAAATCTTCTCATGACACTCAGTTCAGGTTTGCCAAAACCACTCACCTCAGATCTCACCATTCAGAAATCCACTGGTAATGTGAAGCCCTTTCCAGCTCCTGCAAGACCTGGATAACATGCTGGGCTGGGCTGAAACATCATTGGTAATATTCACCGCACACAAACAACAGGTAGAGACCACCAGCAAGAAGAGAAAGGCAGAAAAGAGCCCTTGAACTTCAATGACAACACTATCACCTCTACTATTGGCATTATGGGGGTCACCATTGACCAGAAGCTGAATTAAACTAGCCTCGTGTCCATGACTGTAGAGGCTTAACACAAGTAGCTTACCTGGCCCCTCCAAGTCTGTCCACCAGCTACAAAGTTCAGGTCAGTAGCGTGATGGAATGCTCACTACTCACCTGCATGTGCACAGCTGCAACAACACTTGGCAAACTTGATGCCACCTGGGGCAAAGAGTTCCATTGGACTCAACAGCCAACCCTCCAACTCCAAAGCACTCTAGTTGTAGGATATATGAGCTTTCAGGTGTTTTCAGGAACAAGGTAATTTCAACAACACCTCTACCCCTGTGACATCCACCATTGAAGAACAAGAGCTGCAATACCATCTTCAGGTTCCCTTTCAAGTCACATACCATGATGGCTGGGACACCTATCACTTGTTTCCTCATTGTCAGCAGGCCAGTATTCTGGGATTCCCTACCTGGTGCCACTGGGGGAGCACACAGACTGTAATGGTTCAAAGAGAAGGACCATCACCACCTTTGTAGGACATCCAGCGATGGACAATAAATGCCGGTGTTACCAGTGATACCCAAATCCCAAGAACAAATTTAAAATCCTGAGGCAATGGAGGCAAGTTTTCTGTTGCAAGAAAGGCTCAGCGTGTATAATGGGGTGTGATCCATTCTCCTACGCCTTTCACAAACATGTTATTTGGAATGAGAGAAATGGGTTTCAAATCCTTTTTTTATTATGCAACTTTTGATCGTGGTGGTACCTGGATATTACATTTTTTTAAAATGGAAGCCATGGCGGGTGATCTGCTAAGTCTCTCTCTATCCTTTTGACTTGACAACGTGTAGATAAATGCACAAGGATGCAGATGGTCTACAGTCTGGAGTGTGGGTGATAGCTTCAAAGAGAGATGGTTCACCTCTACTGGCATACAGAACACAATGATAATGATGTTGCCTATGCCAGCCTATAGTAGGACTTGTATAACATTCAGTCATGGGCTGGCAAGTGGCAAATAGTGTTTGTCCCAGAAAACTGTCTGGTAATGGTCATCTCAACCAAGAAAAAGTCCAACCACTTCCTTCAACCTCCAACAGCATCATCATTGCCAAGCTCCCGTCATCGATATCTTAGTGATGAGGGGACGAGTCACCATTCACCAGACATATCAACTCCAGAGATACAGGAGCAGGGCAGAGACTCTGTAACATGTGACTCACCTCCTGATCCCTCACCCCTCTCCTACATCAGTAAGATTTAATCAAGAGTGTAATTAAATATTCATCACTCCCCTCTGACATCAGCCAGTAAGAAAGTCAAGAGTAATAATGTTATTTGGTAGAATAGAACTTGAGCATTGCTGAAAAACATGGCATGCTATTAAAGCTTTTCATCTTGCACTCATCAGGAGAGCTCATACGAAGTTACCAACTGTAAATGGGAAAACAACAATTTATACTGCTTGAGAAGAGAGTGCCAATCAGGACAGCTTGCCAACCAATCAGCACTTTTTTCTCATGCAGTATAAATTGTTGTTCCCCCTTTACTGTTGATTTATCTTGCAAGTTGTTCTAATGAATGCAAGTTGAAAAGCTTCTGTAGCTTGTCTGTTTTTTCAGCGACACTCAAGAAATAATGTCACGGCAATATCATCAGCTTCAAGTTCCTCTCCAAGTCCTGCGCCACCCTGATCTGGACCTGTATCAACATTCATTCATCATCTTGGGTCAAAATCCTAGAAGTTCCTCCCTAGCAGCAATGTGGCAGTAGTGTCACTGATAACCTGCAGTGGGTCAAGTAGAAAACCTACTACCATCTCCTCAAGGGCAACTGGAGTTGCAAAATAAATGAGAACTTTGCCAGAATCATGACATACCAAAAACAAACTTTCAACCAATCCAGTTGGGATTGATGTAGATTGGAGTGGAGTAAGTTTTACTCTGCATTTAAGGAGTGTTTTGTCTATCCTAGGGATCCTTGATTCTGATCTTACCAAAATGGTTTAATCAATGTGCATTCCTGGTGCAAACTGAGAATTTTTTGGGAAGTTCTCCATAACTATCCCCCTTTTGTGGACAACCAATTGAGGGGACGCTCATCAAAGAGCAAGGGCATTTGGAAAGTGTGCCCCTTGGACTTCAGAAATGGAAAGTGCTTCATTCTCTCACAGGGTGGTCCCTTATCCTGGGTAGCAAAACATCCACAAAAAAAGACAACCCACAGTAAGTTTCAGGGGGTATTCATTCTTGGTTATATTGTAGTTTCACTTGGTGTGCTGAACTCCTGAGAGTTCCAGACTGCCTGTGCACATGGAGAATTTAAAATTGTTCAGGCAGAATGATAGCACTTTATTGATGCATTATCCCTACTTAATCTGTCTGCAGTGTGTGACGGAATCAGCCACTCCATCTGCCCCTCTTCCATTCTTCAGCTCGAGGGAATTACTCTTGCATGATTCACTCCCACTGTCCCCAGTATTCATGATGCCAATAAATGACTGAGAGGATGGGATAGAAGCCACATGTCCAAATTTGCTGTGATGTAAAGATAGGCAGCATTGTAAGCAGTGTAGATAGAAGTGTAAAATTGCAGGGGAATATTGACAGATCAGGTGAGTAGGCAGTGCTGTGTGGCAAATGGATTTCAATGTAGACAAGTGTGATGTTATTCACTTTGGACGTAAAATGGATGGAAGAGGGTATTTCCTAAATGGTGAAAAGTTAGAAACAGTGGAGGTCAAAGTGAAGGTCAAGTGAAGGTTAAACAGTGGAGGTCAAAGAGACTTGGGGTGTCCAAGTGCATTAAAATGTGATGAACAGGTGAAGAAAATATTCAAAAAAGGCTAATAGAATGCCAGCCTTTATGTGTAGAGGACTAGAATACTAGGGGATAGAAGACATGCTTCAGCTACACAAAGTACTGCTTAGACCACACCTGGAGTTACTGTGAGAGTACAGGGTACTACACCTTAGGAAGGCTATATTGGCTTTGGAGGGAGTGCCGCATAGATTGACCCGATGATACCCTGACGCCAAGGGTTAAGCTACAAGGAGAGATTAATCAAACCAACAGTGTGTTCCTTGGAGTTTTACAAGGTTAAGGATTGACTTGTTCAAAATTTTCAAGCTAATGAGGGGAATAGATAGGTTGGATAGGGAGAAACTATTTATGCTGGTCAGGGAGACTAGGACTAGGGAGCACAGTCTGAAAAGTAGAGCCAGCCATTTCAGCAGTGAAATGAGGAAACTCTTCTACACACAAAGGGTGGCAGAAGTTTGGAATTCACTTCTCCAAATGACAATTGATGCTAGGTCAATTGTTAATTCAAACCTGAGTTGATAGATTGTGTTTACCTAAGGTAGTAAGTGATATAGGGAAAAGGTGGGCAGGTGGAGTTAGGTTAGATTAGCTCCTCATCGAACAGTGGAATAGGCTTGAGGGACTAAATGGCCTACTCCTGTTCCTATGTAACTTACTGACCATATTGCCAGTGAGGGGCTTCTGCTTCTGCCCTTGTGTTGTTACTTCAGTTCTATCTTTAGCCCTTTCCTTTTCCTTGTTTAGATACTGTCCATTGATAATGTTATCTTCAAGTATAAAGTCAATTTTCACATGGATCAAAACAGCACCCAACTCTACCCCTCTCCACCATCACATTCAAATTTGTGGATGTAGATATGTCAAAATATTGTCCCATTGAACAACGAAAAGACAAAAGCCATCCTAGTTAGCAGCCTCAGCTGCTCAGTCTGATTGAAGTAGACTGTGCAATGTTAGGAGTGCTATCAAGAAAGAATCTCAACTCCCCCCCCACCACACCCCCACCCCTTTGCCCCTGACCTGGCCTAATTAGCCCCTGACCCGACTCAGCTAACTCCCGACCCCACACGGCTACCCCCGAATCATCCAACTACCCTCAAAAATGACCCAACTATTCCCATTCCCTGAAGCAATTACCCCAATCAGACCTGTCTATCCCCCTGATTACCCTGAACCAACTACTCACTCATCCACATATCTACCCATCCACTTACCCACCTAGCCATTTATCCACCCCCCTCACCCACTTACCCACCTACCCACCATCCATCCAACTACCCAATCACCCCCACCCACCTACCCATTCATCCGCCCAACTACTTACCCACAAATCTACCCACCCACTCACCCAATTATCCACCTACCCATTCATCCATGCAACCCTTCACCCTTTTACTCACCCACCTATCCATCCACCTATCCACTCACCCACTTACCCACCTACCCATCCATCCAACTATCCACTCACCCCCACTCACCTACCCATCCATCCAACTACCCACTCGCCCCCACTCACCTACCCATTCATCCAACTACCCACTCACCCCCATCCACCTACCCATTCATCCAACCACCCACTTACCCACAAATCTACCCACCCACTCACCAATTATCCATCTACCCATTCACCCATGTAACCCCTCACCCCCTTACTCACCTACCCATCCATCTACCTACCCCCTCACCCACTTACCCACCTACTCATCCATCCACCTACCCACTCACCCACTTACCCACCTACCCACTCACCCACTCACCCACTTACACATCCATCCACCTACCCACTCACCCACATACCCACTTATCCACTTACCCACCTACTCCACTACCTATCCACAAATCCATTCACTCATCCATTCACTAACATTCAAAGACTGGGCATTTAAACTTATCATGTGGCAGCTAGTGCTGCAAAAAGGGAGCACGATCTCATATTCCCCAGGCTCATCTGCCCAGCTGTGAAGATGACTGTCATACAAGATAGCCTCGTGTGGTTCCAGTCTTCTAACTGATATACCTACCCACTTGACGATTATTTGCTTACCTTCTCTGTAAATATACAGATAGCTTTTCTTATGTTATTGAGTTCTCTGCAATGCTGAGCTAGTGTAAGTTTGTGTAAACTAAAAGTGAAATCCATGAAGAAGGCGTGATATGATGGCCTTTAATAGAGGATAAAACATGTAACCATGGGAGATAGAGAAGATTGAGCCAGGGAGGGGTGGTGTGGGGAGTGGTTGGGGTCAGAGGCTAATCTCCTAGGTTTGTGACTAAATTTGGCAGCTGTAATGCCAGGTTTCCTGGAGCTTTTCCTGCGTTTTGTACCATTTCCCCTAATAAGGTCTATAAATGAAGAATGGGTCTAGAGCCTTAATTCCTGGCTCACTGTCAGCAGCTCCAAGCTGGTCTCTCTCACAGTATTAACTAACACGCACCCTTGATGTCCTGCCCAAGCCTGAGCTAAGCTTCAAAGCCCTAAATCTCATCTATGATCTGAACAGCTTAGTTCCACCTCTGCAAACACACCGCCTCCAGCCAGCTTACATCACCCACCGACAGCTGAGACCCTTATCTATCTACCTCCGTCTTAAAGATATTCAATGACTCAAGCTCCACTGCCTTCTCAGGCAGAGAGTTCCAAGGTCACGCGCCCCTCTGAGAGAAAAAAATTCTCTCCTAATAGGAGAGAAAAGGGTAGAAATGAAGAAGTGAAATGTGGTTGAAAAGTCTGCTAGGTTTTAATCATGAGAAAGCATCTGACCAAAGCTAACTGGTTCTTAGTCTTAACCAGATACTTTTAACAGTGATCTCTAATGAGAATGTTGAAACAATTAGAAGTGGCACTAGCCTTGTTAAACTTTAATATGCTTGTGATCCAAAAATAGATATGTGTGTATACATACAAACATTTAACATATAGAAATATAATAATTTCTTAACTTTAATTATTCAAACGCATTTTCTGGTTTCCACTACACCAAACTTTGAATGAATGGGCCATCATTATGTGCATCTTTGGTTTATTGGGCCCTAGAGTTAATTCTGTTTCACCATTTTAATGATAAATAGAAATAGTTACTCAACTTTCTTAAAGCTCATGAAAAATAGGGAAATGGACTTTCTGTCATTCTTCCAATGAGGGTCTCAGCTCATGCTGAAGTGTGATTGTCATCCAATGCATATCCTGAAATATAGGAGCCCAGGTCTCAACCAACCCTGATCCTATCCTCACACATTGAGGTTGCTGGATATGTACAGGCAGTGGGAATGAAGACTGTTCTTGTTTCTTTTTAATTTCTCCCTAACTCAGGAGCCGCCAATTCTGTTGTAATGGTGTATAAAATGATGAGGGGCCTAGATAGAATGGATGGGAAGGACCAATTTCCCTTAGCAAAGAAGTCAATCATGAGGGGGTAGAGATTAAAAGTAATTGAAAAAAGGATTCGAGAGGAGCTAAGGAGTTTTGTTCATCCAGAGGAGAGTAAACATCTGGAACTCACTGTCTGAGAGGTGGCAGAGACAGCAACCCTCATCGCATTTAACAAAAACGCTTGATGTGTACTTGAAGTGCCTGAATATTCAAAGCTACACCTGAAGAGCTGGAAAGTGGGATTAGATTGGAGAGCTCTTTTCCAGCCAGCACAGATACAATGGGCTAAATTGCCTCCTCCTGTACCGTAAATTTCTATAACTCTATTCCACCAATTCCCCAAACAGCACAGAGGAGAGAATCAAACCAGAGACTTTTCTGGTCCCGGTTATTCAATTACTCCCTGATTTAACTGGCTGAAAAATTTCCATTTTTGGCTTTGATACACTATTGCCACATCTCCCTGTGTCCAGTCTGTGGCCCACAGGCCGTCTTTAGTCAAGGTGAATATGTTTAGGTCGAAACAACTATAATGAGCTTATTTCTCTTCTAGTGTGAATTTGAAATCAGCAGGGGCTCAGATGGTGTATGAGGTTGGCCATTACAGAATGCAAAGCCTCAGTGAAGTTTCTGAGTGACCCTAATCCAAGACTGAGGCAGCCTAGGTTAAAGCAGGAGGGGGTAATCAGCCAGAGTTCCTGATTATGGTCATTATTTGGTAGCCCTTGCTGATCCAGGCACATGTGGACACCACCAAGGATGAAATCAAAGTGTACTGTGGAGCACTTCCTAGTGGAACAGCTTGTTCTCACTCAGTCAGTAAGATCAGTGCAAAGGACAATCACATGGATGAGGGATTGAAGAATGATCCAGAACTAGTCACCAGCCTTAGGAAAGGATAAGAGGTGACAACCACTGCATCTACGATCAAAACAACTTAGTTCCACCTCTGCAAACACATCTGCTTCCAGCCAGCTTACATCACCCAACGACAGCTGAGTCCCTTATTCACAATGTTTTTATCACCAAACTCAATTTTTTCAATCTCCTCTTTGTTGACCTTTAAAATTCCTCACTACGCAAATCTAACTCATCCAAACCCTGCCCGCTTCCCATTGCCCTGTCCTTACTGATTTCCGTTGTCTCCCTGACCCTTCAGTGCAGTAAATTCAAAGCTTGATTCCCTCACGGCTTTGCTCTGCATTACTTCTGCAACTATCTCCAGCCTTACATTCCTTACGTTTTAGGATCCTTAATTAGCTTCCTCACCCTACTTAATGGAGTTTAGCTGACACACATGGCTCTTGCGTTTGTTAGCTGGAGCAGCTATTATGGACTCTTTTAGCTTTGCTCTTGAATTGCAATGAGTTCTCAATTTCCATGCTGTGTTGTACTTGCTCTCCCAATCATTACACCAACAGCTACATCAATTTGATTTGTTGTTTTAGTCAAACATAAAAGCTTTTGGGATGGTTTTAAAGGTTACCCATTACTCACTGTAATTGCCAACAGACAGTTTTTTCTTTTCCTCTTTATGACTGTGGTGTGTGATACTTACTCTTATTGACGTCAAGTTATCAAAAGTTGCGCTTTTTAAAAGAACAGTTCATTTATTACAGAGCTTCAATCAGCTTCCTATAATTGTGGGAGGTAGCATGGTGGAAGCAACAGTGGCATTTTGCTTTGCTGCTCCAGTCTGTTTCTGGGCATTGTACACAGGGATTTGGGATTGACCCACCCCATTGATTCTGCCACAGCTGGTAGGACACAGTCACCTCTAGTCCCACACAAGAGCAAGTGTCCATAGAATCCAATAGTTCTTCCATTCATCTGGAATAATTGCAATGCAGACAACAATCCTCAGTGACTTTTCCTTAAGGTGTTGCCAGTGGCTCAGTACTTTTGAGTTTCTGTCAGAAGACCCTGGGATCATGTGCCACTCCAGAGAGTTGAGAGCACAATCGAGGCTAACCCTCAGTGCGATACCTAGGAAGACTGTCAGAGGTGCTGTTATTTGGATGCAACATTAAACAGAGATTGTATACCCTCCCAAGTGCTGTGAAAGATTTCATGGCACTATTTGAAGATGAGCCAAGATGTTCTCCCCAGTGTCCTGGCCAATATTTTTCCCTCAACCAACATCACTAAAAACAGATTATCTGGTCATTAGCACATTGCTGTTTGTGGGATCTTGCTGTGTGCACATTGACTACTTTTCCTACGTTACAACAGTAATTACACTTCAGAAAAGTACTTCATTAGCTGTAAAGTGCTATGGGTCATCCTATGGCCGTGAAAGGTATTAAATAAATACAAGCTGCATAACTAGGAAAGTAGAGAGGGTTTTAAGCTACATAACGGCAGCAATAAATCAAATTTGGGAAGATGTGGTAAATCAAAGAGTAGAGACAAGGCAAGAAAGAAAGGTATTAATATAGGAAAGGATAAACAGACCATGACAGGAAAGGACATCAACAAATAAGGCTAGAGGTTACAAAAATAATAAAAAGGCAAAATTAAAAGCTCCATATCTAGGTGCACAAAGCATTTGGAACAGAACAGATGAACTGATAACACAGACATTAATAAATAAATATGATCTGATAGCCATTACATGGCTGCAGGATGACATGGGCCAGGATTTTCAACTCCGACCCACAGTGGGTGTCATGGCATAGAGGAGCAGGAAATATCGCGAGGGCCTAAAAGTCTGTTTCACGCCAGCGGCAAAATAGGCTCCTATTGTCCGCTCCGGCCTTCAAGAGGGAGTGCGCTTCCTAACCCTCCAATGTCAGGAAGGCTATCTGAATACAATTAAATGTGATGAATATAAAGCCTGCTTGCCAGTATCATCCTCCCACACTGCGTCAAGAGGTCATGTCGGGGTCTAATTAGACCGACGTGTTTGACAACTGGATGTAAGTGGCGTGCACCTGGCAACCAGCACTTTGCCCATGACTTCGAGATTTGTTCACCTACCTATCATTGCGCTGCACTCGCAGCACCTCGACTCAGAACCAGACTTCACAGGCAGCACCACATCACTCTCAGGGGGGTACCACAGGCAAGCCTCTACCTACCAGGCCAGCAGTAAGGCAGGGGAGCCGTGGAAAGGTCTGCAGGGCAAGGCCTCCATGGGGAAGGGGGCAAGATTGGCAAAGGATACCGTCTGACACATGACTAGGCGGGTGTGGGTTGGAAGCGTCCTCTGGGCCAGAATGGGGAAAAGTGTCTCAGAGAGGGTCATAAGCAAACTGGGGCTAGGCTTGGAAGATGATAGATTGACGAGGTGCTTAACTTTACAGTGCTGATTTTGCAAGGACTGTCCATGTCCTGGACAAGGGAGCGGAATGGCGTATAAGTAAAATGTTATTCATGCCCAGCAAGTTGTGTGCAGGGCATGGTCTTTGTAATGGGTGCCTCGGTCTGGCAGCTTTCTGGCTCAGTCATGGGCTGTGGTTGACACAATCGCTGTCCGTGTAGGCTGTAGATGCTTAAAAGGAATTGTAGGGCCATTTGAGGGTCTCGTGGAGGGGGTGGTGGTGTGGGGTGGACTCAGAAGTTCACTGTGCAATAGGGCAACAGAGGGGCTGGGCTAATCTGCCAGTGGGCCATAGGCATATCTACCATGGTGCATTCAGGGGGTTGCGCAGGGAAATCCACCACAATCCGAATGGGATAAAGCTTTGGAGGGGAAGGCTTGCGAATCTTTGGAGGGAGGAAAACCTGAACATAATCCACCAGCAGGATGATGGCAGGGATCACCGCACTCAAGCAATAGAGGGTCCAAGCTGGTCTTGTAGTGAGGCCTTAGCACCACCATCTTGCAATCTGAAGCAATGGCGCAGCACAAAATTAATCTGAGGAATAGCACAGCTGGTGAGGACTCTGAGGGGAGTTTGGGGGACTAGTGCACTACACTGGGGGGGCCAATTAAAGCGGCACCCTACTGAGCTGTGTAGTGCCCAATGAGGATAGATGCACACATGAGATATGTTAGGAGCCTTTCAATGATAATGCAGAGAATCAGGAGAGTGAAGCACTGAAGTGCATTCATTTGATTAATGCCATGACAGTGATGGAATCTCTTACTGTAACCCTTTGTTCTTAGTGTATCAATTGCCCACAGCGATAATGAGGTCTAGACCAATTGTGCAAGTTCCAGATGTGTCTTTGAAGCAGGTGCTCACAGCCCTGGCGCTGGCCAGCTGACATATGAGAAGTCTCAGAGATCCGCCAGTAACCACAGCTCCTCAATGAACATTAGAAGGTGGAAACTATGGTGATTGTGGCACCAGACTGGCCAGAGAGAGGAGCTAATTCCTCAAGACCAAAGAGCAGCAGGGCCCCCTCTGGACACAGAGGATGAGGGGTGATGCCTAGGCAGCTTTCGAGATCGATGGTTTACACACCTCCCATGTCTTATCTACAGGTGAGCGAGAGATAGTGTGGCCACGTCTCCACATGTCCAGTTATCTGGTGACTCACGTTTGCTACAATCTGCAGGAACTGGTGCCACGGAGACTGGGAGGCCAGTGGCTCTGCAAGTAATGGCTGCTCTCAACTTCTACACCAGTGGATCCTTTCAGGGCTCCACAGGGGGCCTGTGCAGGATTTCCCAAGAATCAACGCACAAATGCAGCCATGAGGTGACTGATGCCCTTTTTGCCTAGGCCCACAATGACTTGCACTCCCTCAGAAATCAAGAGAGCCAGCAGGCTAGAGCACTGAGCTCTGCTGAGATTGCGGGATTCCCACAGGTGCAGGGTGCTATCGACTGTACTCATGTAGCTATCGAAACTCCCTGGCAACAGGCACTGCAATGCATAAACAGGAAAGGATTCCACTCGCTCAGTGTTCACCTGGTCTGCAACCATAAGAAGCAAATCATGCAGGAAGCTGCCATAACTCATACGTTATGAATAGATCGCAGATCCCTGACATCTTTGAGGGACCAGACAGAATCCAGGGTTGGCTCCTTGGCGACAAGGGGGACTCGCAAAGATCTGGCTGATGACACCACACAGTTCTGCAGAGAGAAGGTACAATGGTGCTCAAATTGCTACCAAAACACTCGGATAGAAGAGCATTGACATCTTGAAGACACGGTATTGATGCGGCGCCCAGAGGACAAAGCTGCTGAGGTCACGGTGGGGTGGGCGAATCAGAGGCTGCCAGCCTATGACCCAGCTTGCTTCCATTTTTGCATCTGTAATGAGGGGGGCAGCAGACAATACGGAACGAAAAGCATCCACTACGCTCAGGAGAAAAACGCTGCTCTTCCCACCCGTCTCCGCACTTAAAGCGCAAAGGGAAAATTCTGCCTGATTGGGGCCAGAACATTGAAAGGTACATGACATCTAGGAAGGACAGGAAGCTAGGAGAATGTGGAAGGGTGGCCCTGTTAGTTAATGGTGGTATTAGCACTTTAGAGAGGGATGATCTAAGCTCAGGAAACCAGGATGTAGAAGTGGTTAGGGCAGAGATAAGAAATGATAAAGGCAAGAAGTCCCTTGTGGGAATGGTGTACAGGCCCCCGAACACTAACCACATGGTAGGACGGAGTATAAATGAAGAAATAATGGGAGCTTGTCAGATAGGCGCAGCAATAATCATGGGGGAGATTTTAATCTACATATAGACTGGAAAAATCTGATTGGCAAAGTTAGCTTAGATGAGGAATTCATAGAATATTTCAGGATAATTTCTTAGAACAGCACATTCTGGAGCCAACCAGAGAGCAGGCTATACTAGACCTGGTATTGTGCAACGAGATAGGATTAATTAATGATCTCATACTGAAGGTGCCCCCTGGGTACTAGCAATCATAACATGATTGAATTTTACATCAGTTTGAGTGAAAGAGGACTGGGTATGAGACTAGTATTTTAAGCTTAAATAATGGCAATTATGAGGATATGAAAGTAGAGCTGGCTAAAGTGAACTGGCAAATTAGGTTATGGGCTAGGTCAATAAGTTAATAGAGATGCAGTGGCAAACATTTTAGGACATATTTCAGAAAACACAGAGTAGATACATTTCAATGGGGGAAAAAAAATACCAAGGGGAGGATCCACCATCTGTGGTTAGCTAAAAAAGTTAAAGATAGTATGAAACTTAAGGGGAAAAAGCATATAATTGCACAAAGATAGCTGGCAGGTCAGAATGTTGGACAGAATATTTTAAAAAAACAAAGAATAATTAAAAGATTAATAAGAACAGAAAGATTAGAGTGTAAGAGAAAGCTAGCTAGAAATGTAAAGACAGATATTAAAGTAAAGATAGCTATTTAAAAAGAAGAGTTAACAAAGTGAGCATTGGTTCTATAGTAAGTGATTGATTAATAATAGAAAAGGAGATGGCAGTTAAATTGAACAGGTATTTTGCATCAGTCTTCACTATAGAAGATATAAGTAACATCCCAAAAATAGTAAATCAGAAAATGGAAGGAAGGAACTCAAGAAATTACAATTGCAAGCAAAGTGAGAAAATTGTTGGAGTTGTGGGTTAACAAGTCCTCTTGTGGGAGAATCTAGACCCAGGGGACACTATTTAAAGATAAGGAGTCGCCCATTTAAGATAGAATTGAGGAGAATTTTTTTCCTCTCAGAGGGTTATGAGTCTTTGGAATTCTCTTCCTCCAACAAGAGAGAATCTAACCATCGCTCTTGACATTCAACGGCATTACCATTGCTGAATCCCCCATACTAGGGTCTTAAAACTAAGAAGGTGGTGGCACAGTGGTATTGTAACTAGACTAGTATTCCAAAGACTCAGGGTAATGCTCTGGGGATTCAGCTTCAAATCCTACCGAGACAAATGGTGGAAGTTAAATTCAATAGAAATCTGGAGTTAGAGGTCTAATGATGACCATGCAACGATTGTTGTAAAAACCCATCTGGTTCACTAATATCCTTTAGAGAAGGAAATCTGTTGTCCTACATGTAACTTCAGACCCACAGCAATGTGGTTGACTCTTGAAATGCCCTCTGAACAAGGGCAATTAAGGATGAACAATAAATGTTAGCTTAGCCAGTGATGCCCACATCCCATGGGAACACCACCTGCTGGAAATTCCTCTCCAAGTCACTCACCATCCTGACTTGGAAATATATCACTGTTCCTTTACTGTCACTGGATCAAAATCCTGGAACTCCCTCCCTAACAGCACTGTGGGTGTACCTACACCATATGGACTGCAGCGGTTCAAGAAGGCAGCTCACCACCACCTTCTCAAGGGCATTTAGGGATGGGTAATAAATACTGGCCTAGTCAACAATGCCCACATCCCATGAATGAATTAAAGAAAAGGCAGTGGATACAGAGTCTTTGAATATTTTTAAGGCAGAGGTAGACAGATTCTTGATAAACAAGGGGGTAAACGGTTATCGGGAGTAGGTGGGAATGTGGAGTTGAGGCCACAGTCGGATCAGCCATGATCTTATTGAGTGGTGGAGGAGGCTCGAGGGGCCGAGTGGCCTACTCCTTCTAATTGATATGCTCTATGATTGTATAAGTTCTTACCTTTTTAATTTATATGCAGGCATAACATGGAACATGTGGTCCCAGCATCATTAAATTTAGAAGCAGTCAAAATAATCTCAAGACACTTTGTGGGGGTGGGGGGTGGGGGCGGGTAGAGCGGGTTGGGAGCTGAATTTTAATGGGGATTTAAGGGAGGTGACTAAAATCTTGGGTAAAACTTTTAGCTCAGTGGGCAGGCGTGCGCCCGACCTGACCGAGGGTAAGGTGACACACGATGATGTCGGGCGAGCATCATCGCGCACCCGTGCGATATTTCTGTTGGCAGCCACACGCCAGAGTCGGCAGCGCTCCCGCTAACAATTAAAAGGCCTAGTAAAGTCATTAGAAAGTTCATTAAAATACATTTTTCACTGCCTGTCCAACCTAACGTTTGGCGGGGCAGGCGAAAAGGCCAAGCGGCCTTTGCACTTTTTTGGAAACCTCATCCACAGCCGGGATGAGGTTTCCAAAAGCAAATAAAAATAAAATAAAAACTTTAATTTTTCATCAGTAACATGTCTCCTGCCCAGAGTCCTGCCCAGCTCTGTGCCTCAGGGAGATTTGCAAATGGGACTCGCACGCATGTGTGAAGGTCATTCTCGTCCTGCTCACACTCCTCCGCCCCCACCCCCCCCCCACCTGCACCGGCAGCGCTGAGCGATTCCGCTCACGTTTCACACTGGCCGGGCCGTAACTGACCCACCAATGGGCAATTGCCTTCCGGCCCCAATCACGGGTGGTGGTGGTTGGCTTCCTGCCGAGACTGCCCAGCATGGGTGAGATTCTTCGCCTTGCCCAAAGGAGGTGGTTTCCAGGAGGCTTTGTAAAGTAGAGCAAGAAATATAATGGTGCAGAGTTTTAAGGAAGGAGCTGTTGACATGACAGCAGAGATGTTAGATATCCTGCCAGCGATGCCAGGGTGAAAATAAGGCATTGCACCACCAGCTTCATCTACTTTCTTGGTTTGTTGTGCCAAAAAAGGAGATATTAGGGCAGAAGACAAACTTAAAGGACTTCCCCTGCCTTTTCCCCATAGCCCTGCTACTCCATTCATTTATCCAATTCCCTTTTGAAAACCCCAGTTGAATCTGCCTTCACCACACTGTGAGGCAGCGCATTCTAGATCCTAACCGCTCGTTCTGTAATTTTATGGAAAACAGACCAATGGATGAACTGCTTGTTCTAATGCACACATTGGTTACCTCATTTGCCAGTGGGTATCCAAGAGAGTAAACAGCAACAGGGGTAAGTCATTCAGCCCCTCGAGCCTGTTCTCTCATTCAGTTTGTACCTCAACTCCATTTACCCACCTTTGTTCCATATCCCTTGATTATCTTTCCTAACATCATCTTCCATGATCGGCCAATTTTTTAGGGAGAGCATTTCAGATGAATTAGAAGAAATTTAAATATCAGCATAAAAGGAGGCCATTTGGTCCCTGCTGTTTGTGCTGGTGCTGCCGCTATATCAGGTCCCCCCATTCTAATTCCATTTCCCTGCTTCTCCAAGACAATATTTAATATTTTTCTACCTTGTGTTTATCTAATCCCCTGTTACATGTTGTGATTGACACAGCTCCAATAGCCACTCATAGTAATGCAGTCTATATCCTAATAAGTCTTTGGATATAAACACTTCTAATATCCCCTTCACGCTTGAGGACTAATCCTAAATCTCCACCCGCTAATCTCCTTAACCCTTTGAAGAATCAGAATAATTGAGTCACAGGACAATGATGCATTCAGCTAAAAGCTCAACGCTGCTCAATCCCACTATAAATTCAAGGGGGTGAAAAGAAGTGAGACTGGGAGATATTCTGTCTGACAAAGGGCAAAGTTCAAAAATTAATTGGAGAACGAGTTGTTATGGCCTCATTCAAAAATGGAAATTTCTGGAACAACTGGGATGTCGAGTGCTGTTCCCATGTCCTGAACCAGTCTCTTGGTGACATTAGCTTTCCTTGTTGTGTGGAGCCTAGGAATATAGGAAATAGGAGCAGGAGGAGGCCATTCGGCCCCTCGAGCCTGCTGCGTTATTCCACTAGATCATGGCTGATCTTCTACCTTAACAACATTTACCTGCACTATCCCCATATCCCTTGATGCTTTTAATGTCTAAAAACCTATCGATCGCTGTTTGAACATACTCATTGCCTGAGCCTCCACAGCTCTCTGGGGTAGAGAATTCCAAAGATTCACCACCCTCTGAGTGAAGAAATTCCTCCTCATCTCACTCTTAAATGGCCTGCCCCTTATTCTGAGACTGTGGCCCCTGGTTCTAGACTCCCCCGGCCAGGGGGAAACATCCTTCCTGCATCTACCCTGTTGAGCCCTATAAGAAATTTCTATGCTTGAATGAGATCACCTCTCATTCTTTTAAGTTTTGAAAGCATATTTGGCAGGAGATAGTGAAGGAATGAGATAATTCGCAAATGATAATATAAAAAAAACTTGCATGCTGGATGAGTCAGGAGGTTAGCTCCTGTCCTTGAGCTCCTCACCTGTATGGTATGTGCTGGTGAATCCACCTTCACCAGCCTCCTTCACCAGGCTCTGCTTCCCACAGTCTTATGTTAATGTGCGGAGCCTGCCTGCGTGTGTGTGTGGAACTAGCAATTGAGATCATCTTAAAGTTCCTATAGCTTGTAATTTCTATTTCACAGACAGTTAAAAGGTTAGTTCTGACACAGTTCACTTGCTTGAACATAGAAAACTGTTGCAGTCCCTGTTACGCTGCACTGCTCACTAGCAATCCTGGCTCCCCGACGTGAAGGTTCAGTAGTACTGCTGATCACTGAGCACTAGGGATATAACAACACGTGTTCCTTACACACATTCCTTCCTCTTCTGCTTAAACACAAAGCTATTATTTAACACCATATGTTTCCGAGCTCTGAGAACTTTCTTGAAAGGACCTGCACTATGCCCAAGGTCCTCTGCTTCACAGCAATAACGGTATAGTAATCCAGAGAACAGTTCGGATCACATATAAAGCAGGAGAGAAAGTTGAATCTCGCACTACAGGGTCCTGTACTTTGAAGATATAAGCCTGGAGCAGTTGCTAATAATTAATTGAATCAGAAAGAAGATTGATTGAAAGGTAAATTAATGCTTTGGATCCGGCGCTGTTCACATGCTGGATTCAATGTCTAACAAACTCCAGCCCTGAGCTATAACCCCAGCTCAGGCCACCTGCATTCACACTTTATCTTTACAGACAGGAGCTTGTAGACATGGTGGAAAGGGAAGTGATCAAAGCTTCAGAGATTCTTTTATTCTTTCATGGGATGTGGGCATCGCGGCTAAAGTCAGCATTTGTTACCTGCCGCTTGTTGCCCCTGAGAGCAGTTAGGAGTCAACCACATTGCTGTGGGTCTGGAGTCACGTGTAGTCTGGACCAGGTAAGAGCAGCAGATTCCCTTCACTAAAGGAAATTAGTGAACTAAATGAGGGTAGCAGGATGGAGCCTAGCTTTCAATTCCAGATTTTCTTTTAGTTGATTACATTTAATCTCCAGCAGATGCCATGGTGGGATTGGACCTGGGTCCGCAGAACATTAGCCTGGGTCCCTGGATTGATTGCCAGCCCGGTGATATCAGCCAGAGGGCTGGACTGGAAATTCTTGTGGAAAGTCAGTGGGCATTTTGCTGGTTTGTCAGATGTACCGTCCCGCCTGCGATGGGGCCCACGGCGAGCAGGAGTGGAAAACCCCGACCATTACCACGACACCTCGTGAAAGTGAGGTAGCTACCTAAATGTAAGTGCCTGCATGTGTTGTCAAAAACTGTTTCAGCTTTTCTAAAGGCTGAAATCTGAAACAAGCACTCCCCATAACGCTTTCACATTTCAGTTACCGTAATCCAGTTTATTACAATCCACTAATGCATTCTAATTCAAACAAATTTATTCAGCTGTACCAAAATGTGCCATTCACTCTCGGCTCTAGCTTCCCCTTTCCACAGGGAAATAAGCTACGATGACGTAAAAGACAAGCTCCGAGTTAGGTGAGCTTGAGCTATATTAATTATGGTTAGAATATTCACTGGTCTTACCTCTTGCACTCACCTCTCTTCCTTACAGATGCAAAGCAATCTGAAAATGCTCTCCCATTCATACCGGTTGCAGAAGCTTTCAATCGCATTAGCAATCAAACCAAGAGCTCTTACCAACCTGAACTCTTAGTGAACCGCTGGGCGTTTGGAGAATGCAGAGCAGGCAAACCAAGCCTGAGGGATGCAAACCTCGAGGGCAGGATTTTGCCCTCGCCGGGCTGGCAGGTCCGGGAGGAGTCGCAAAGCCCCCGATCGGGCCCCGACCACGATTTCACACTGGCTGGCCAAGTAACAGCCAGCCGGTGTGAAACACGCGCTGCAGCGCTGCCAGGGTGGGGGCAGGAGGAGGGCAAGCACGGAAGATTGCGCATGCATGGGAATGCGGGCAGTAAAAGCTCCCTGAGGCACAGAGCTGTCGCAGGGAGCCGAAGATTTTTAACACTAAAAATAAAGACATTTAAAATAATGAAATCATGTCCCCTCTCATCTGACTCTGTCACATGAGCAGAGACATGTTAAATAGGAGTGTAAAATGTTTTTTCTTAATCACCGGTCAAAACCTCATCCCCCTGGGCAGTGAAAAACTTGACTCAACTAATTAATTAAGGGCCTTAATAGGCACATGCCCACCTGACGAGAGAAATATCGTGCCCATAGTTTAATTTAGATGGTTCCATCCTGCTGAAGCGATGCATCCCCTGACCTGCTGCCAACAGCGGAGTGGGAGGCTCGCTAGTGGCTCAATCTCAGCCTGGTGAACAAACAGAATACCAGACAAAAAAACAAGCAAATATGTGGACAGGAAACTGAGTTTGGTATGTGAGTTGCCTTTCCCTGAACCAAAGTGCATGACCTCACACTTTCCCATTTTCAACTTCCTCTGCAGCAGTTTTGTCTACTCACTTAGTCCATCAGAGTTTCTTTATAACTTCCTCCACCATCAAGAGAGAATCTAACCATCTCCCCTTGATGTTCAATGTCATTACCGTCGCTAAAGTCCCCCACTATCAACATCCTGAAGGTGACCATTGACCAGAAACTGAACTGGACTAGCCACATAAATAATGGCTATGAGACCAGGTCAGAGGCTGGGAATTCTGCGGAGAGTAACTCACCTCCTGGCTCCCCAAAGCCTGTCCACCATTTACAAAACACAAGTCAGGAGTGTGATGGAATATTCTCCATTTGCTTGGTTGAGTGCAGCTCAAACAACACCCAAGGAACTTGACATCATTCAGGGCAAAGCAGCCCACTTGATTGGCACCCCATACAGAACCCTAAACATTCACTGCCTTCACCACACGACGCACAGTGACAGCAGTGTGTACCATGCACAAGATGCACTGCAGAAACTTATCAAGGCTCCTTTGACAGAAGCTTCCAAACCCACGACCACTAGCATCTAGAAGGACAAGGGCAGCAGATAGATGGGAACACCACCACCTGGAAGTTCCCCTCCAAGTCGCTCACCATCCTGACTTGGAAATATATCACCGTTCCTTCACTGTCACTGGGTCAAAATCCTGGAACTCCCTCCCTAACAGCACTGTGGGTGTACCTACACCACATGGACTGCAGCGGTTCAAGAAGCGCAGCTCACCACCACCTTCTCAAGGGCAATTAGGGATGGGTAATAAATGCTGGCCCAGCCAGTGATGCTCACATCTTGTGAAAGAATTTCATTAAAAATCCACATTCCTCACCCAGCTTCAAAATACGCCCAAAATCGATTTTGTGAAAGCAAATGTGAAACATTTCAAAGGTTTGCTTCCTGAGGGAACAGCTTACAACTTCTGATTCAGCCAATGTGTGCAGTAACACTGACTGGAATTGTCAAAGTCAGAGCTCATTTATCCTGCCACTCCTGTTGATACTGCAAACTTCTCATGCAGTTGATTCCAGGTCTGTAATGTAAGCTCTCTTTGTCACTTCTATTTGGGCAGCTTATCCTGCTGACTTAACAGGAGCGTACGCTCCAGCTCCAAACATTGAGCTCAGGAGAGGAGTTGTGTAGACTCGGAACATGAACTCTGTTTCTCTCTCCACCGATGCTGTCAGACCTGCTGAGTTTTTCCAGCATTTTCTGTTTTTGTTCCAAAAATTGGCATCCAAATCCAACATCTTTTATTCAAAACCTCCCTGCAGGTCTCTGCTCCCATAAAATCTATGTAGGCAGCAACCAGCATGTCTTGCTCATAATAGTAATAATTTAGTCACATGAAAGAAGCCTCCATCTTTAAAAGTGAACAGCAAGGCTTTTAAAATTGCTTCCTTGTTCATTAACTAATTGTGTGCTTTCATTTTCCTTTGATGGGGAAGCTATTAAATTTAATAGGTGAAAGTATTTGATCTCACAATCTCCAGTGAGTTCTAGTCTTCTGTACCCCAGTCTGGTCTGACATGCCACCAATATTAGGGGTCTGACTGTACGCAGCAGGTCAAACCTTTACCTGGCTGCTTCTTGAATCAGAGCCTGCCGAATCAGTTGTCCTCAATTGCTGCTATGTAACTACAACACGGCCAAGGATATTTTTGGTGGCATAATGGTTGGTGTGGTTAGGTTCTTGATTGGTAAGGGGATCAAAAGTTATGGGGAGAAGGCGGGAGAATGGGGCTGAGAAACTTATCAGCCATGATTGAATGGCGGAGCAGACTCGATGGGCCGAATGGCCTAATTTCTGCTCCTATATCTTATGGTCTTATGGTCTTATAGTCTGGTGCTGGTAATCTGCTGCCATCCTTATTCTTGTGTCATTTAGCTATGAAATGCTGCACTGGGGATACTTCAAAGCCAGCTTTCATCAGTAATTTTACCTAACTTGCCGACAGATATAGGATTTCATAAACATATGAACACATGAACTAGGAACAGGAGTAGGCCGCTTGGCCCCTCGAACCTGCTCCACTATTCAATTAGATCATGGCTGATCTGAATGTTACCTCAAACCCACATTCCTATCTATCCTTGATAACCTTTCACTCCCTCGTTAGTCAAGAATCTATCTAGCTCTGCGATAAAAAATATTCAAAGACTCTGCTTCCACTACATTTTGAGGAAGAGAATTCCAAAGACTCACAGCCTTCAGAGAGAAAAATATTCTCCTCGTCTGTTTTAAATGGGTGACTCCTTATTTTTAAACACTGACCCCCTAGTTCTAGATTCTCCCACAAGAGGAAACTTCCTTTCCACATCCACCCTGTTAAGACCTCTCAGGATCTTAAAGGTTTCAATCTAGTCGCCTCTTACTTGTATAAACTCCAGTGGATACAAGCCTAACCTGTCCAACCTTTCCTCATAAGACAACCCGCCCATTCCAGGTATTAGTCTAGTAAACCAGAATTTGTAATTAGATTTATTTTATTCATTAATGGGATGTGGGCATCACTGACTGGGTCAGCATTTATTGACCATCCTTAACTGCCCTTGAGAAGGTGGTGGTGAGCTGCTGTCTTGAACCACTGCAGTCCATATGGTGTAGGTACACCCACACTGCTGTAAGGGAGGGAGTTTGACTCAGCGACAGTAAAGGTATGGCGATATATTTTCAAGTCAGGATGGTGAGTGACTTGAAGGGGAGATTGTAAGTGGTGGCATTCCCATGTATCTGTTGCCTTAGTCCTTCTGGCTGTAGATGTCGTGGGTTTGGAAATTGTTGTCAAAGGAGACTTGGTGAGTTTCTGCAGCGCATCTTCTAGAAGGTACATACTGCTGCTACTGTGTGTTGATGGTGGAGGGAGTGAATGTTTAAGGTGGTGGCTGGGGTTCCAATCAAGCAGGCTTCTTTATCCTGGATGTTGTTGAGCTTCACGAGTGTGTTGGAGCTGCACTCATCCAGGCAAACAGAGAGCATTCCATCATACTTCTAAGTTGTGCCTTTCTTTGGAGAGCCAGGAGATGAGTTACTCTCTGCTGAATTCCCAGCCTCTGAGCTGCTGTAATGGCCACCATATTTATGTGGCTGGTCTTGGTCAATGGTAACACCCAGGATGTTGATGGTGGATCACTTAACAATGTCAAGAGGAGGTGGTTAGATTCTCTCATTTTGGAGATGGCCATTGTCTGGCAGTCGTGTTTTATTTTCTTAATCTTTCATGGATAAGGCCAGCATTTGTTGCCCAGTCCTAAATTTGTGACTTTGATAAGAGCCATCTCGGGACTGCAGCAGGGGTGGAAGCCTGATTGGAGGGATTCAAATATAGAGTTCTGGGAAAGAGGGACATGGATATGGGATGCACCAGCTTGTTCAAGGGGTTCAGACAGGGAAGGGTGATTGGAGATGGGGCAGTAGTTTGCAGGGTAAGAAGGGTCAAGGGTGAGTTTTTGAGGAGAAAGGTGATGACAACAGATTTGAAAGGGAGGGGGAGTCAACAACTGAAAATAGGATAATATCAGCTAACATGGGAGTCAGGAAGATCAGCTGGATATTCAACAGTCTAGCGGGAATAAGGTTGAGAGAGCAAGTGATGGTTTTCATGGACAAGGTGAAGTTGGAGAGGGCAAGGCAGGAGCAGTGATAGAGCTTAGAGAAAGTAGTAAGTTCAGAGCTAGGGCAATGTTAGAGGAAGTTCATTAGGGGAAGTTTATCCTGGTGAGTGAAGTGAAGGAGGGAAATGACAGAGGGCAGTTTGAACGATGGTCTGTCTTTGTGATAAAAAAATGTACATGAACTGCTTGCACTTGTTGGAGGGGAGGTTAGAGGAGATGCAGGAGGATGGGTTAAGGATTTGGGCTGTGGTGGAGGAGAGAAGCCAGGTGTTATCCCTGCCTTCGAGAATGATCTTTGAATAGTGAGCGGTTTTAGCAATGGAGAGTTGGACCCAATAGGTCATGCTCCAACCAGATCTGGTGATGGATAGTGGACTAGTTGTCCACCATAGATATTCAAATCTGCATCCTTTGGACTTTAGACATTGGAGATGACTGGGGGAATGACGAAGGTCAGAGAGTGTAATGGTTTTAAGGGGCCAAGAATATATAAGCATACGAATTAGGAGCAGGAGTAGGCCATTCAGCCCGTCGAGCCTACTCTGCCATTCAATAAGATCGTAGTTGATCTGAGAGTAACCTCAAATCGGCATCCCACTCACCGCCAATGACCTATCACCCCTTTGTTTAGCAAGAATCTCTCCACCTCTGCCTTAACAATATTTAAAGACCCTGCTTCCACCATCTTTTCAGAAAGAGAGTTCCAAAGACTCACGACCCCCTGAGTGAAAAAAAATTCACCCCATCTCTGTTTTAAATGAGCGACCCCTTATTTTTAAACAGTGACCCCTAGTTCTAGATTCTTCCACAAGAGGAAACGTCCTCTCCACATCCACCCTGTCAAGACCCCTCAGGATCTTATATGTTTCAATCAAATCACCTCTTACTCTTCTAAACTCCAGCGGATACAAGCCTAGTCTGTCCAACCTTTCCTCATGAGACAACCCACCCATTCCAGGTATTAGTCTGGAAAACCATCTCTGAACTGCTTCCAACACATTTACACCCTTCCTTAAATAAGGAGACCAATACGGTACACAATACTCCAGATGTGTTCTCACTAATGCTCTGTATAACTGAAGCATAACCTCCCTACTTTTGTATTCAATTCCCCTCGCAATAAATGATAACATTCTATTAGCTTTCCAAATTACTTGCTGTAACTGCACACTCGCCTTTTGCAATTCATGCACTAAGATACCCAGATCACTCTGCATCTCAGAGCTCTGCAATCTCTCACCATTTACATAATAAGCTTGTCTTTTATTCTTCCTTCCAAAACAGGCAATTCCACATTTTCCCACATTATGCTCCATGTGCCAGATCTTTGCCACCTCACTAACCTATCTAGATCTTTTTGTAGTGTCCTTATGTCCTCTTCACAACTTACTTTCCTACCTATCTTTGTGTCTTCAGCAAATTTGGCAACCATCCCATCCATCCCTTCACCCAAGTCATTTATATAAATTGTAAACAATTGAGGCCCCAGCACTGATCCATGTGGCACACCACTCATTACATCCTGCCACCTAGAAAAAGACCCATTTATGCCTACTTTCTGCTTCCCGTTAGCCAGCCAATCTTCTACCCATGCCAATATGTTTCCCCCCTATACCATGAGCTTTTATTTTCTGTAATAACCTCTGATGTTGAACTTTATCAGATGCCTTCTGGAAACCTAAGTACAGGACATTCACCAGTCCCCCTTTATCCACAGCACATGTTACTTCCTCAAAGCACTCCAATATATTAGTTAAACATGATTTTCCTTTCACAAAACCATGCTGACTCTACTTTATTGCCTTGAAGTTATGCCAGTACCCTGCTAAAACTTCTTTAACAATAGCTTCTAACATTTTCCCTCTGACTAATGTTAAACTAACAGGCCTGTAGTTTCCTGCTCTCTGTCTCCCTCTCTTTTTGAATAGTGGAGTTACTTTTGCTAACTTCTAATCTAATGGGACTTTCCCTGAATCTTGGCGAAGTAAAAGTCAATGCATTAACTATCTCTTTATCCACTTCTTTTAAGACCCTCGGATGAAGTCCATCAGGACCTGGGTACTTGTCAGCCCGCAGCTCCAACAATTTACTCAGTACCACTTCTCTGGTGACTGTAATTTTCCTGAGTTCCTCCCTCACTTCCACTTCCTGATTTATAGCTGCTTCTGGGGTATTATTTGTGTCCTCTATAGTGAAGATGCAAAATACCTGTTCAATTCAACTGCCATCTCCTTGTTATCCATTATAAATTCTCCAGACTCACCTTCTATAGGACCAATGTTCACTTCATTAACTTGTTTCTTTTTAAAATATTTATAGAAACTCTTACTATCTGTTTTTATATTCCTGGCTAGATTTCTCTCACACTCTAACTTTTCCCTCCTTATTAATCTTTTAGTCATCCTTTGCTGTTCCTTACGTTATGTTCAATCTTCTGGCCTTCCGCCTGTCTTTGTACAATTATATGCTTTTGCTTTAAGTTTGATTTAATCTTTAACCTTTCCCGTTAACCACAGATGGTGTGTCCATCCCTTGGATTTTTTCTTACTGTTTGGAATGTGTCAATTCTGTATATTCTGAAATATCACTTTAAATGTTTGCCATCTCTTTGACCTATCCCTTAACCTAATTTGCCAATTCACTTTAGCCAGCTCTGCATTTATACCCTCATAATTGCCCTTATTTAAGTTTAAAAGCATAGTCTCAGACCAACTCCCCTCTCCCTCAAACTGAATGTAAAATTCAATCATATTATGGTCGCTGCTACCTAGGGGACTATGAGATCATTAATTAATCCTATCTCATTGCACAATACCAAGTTTAGTATAGCCCACTCTCTGGTTGGCTCCAGAACACGCTGTTCTAAGAAACTATCCTGAAAACATTTTATGAACTCTTCATCTAAGCTACCTTTGCCCATCTGATTTTTCCAGTCTATATGTACATTAAAATCTCCCATGATTATCGCAGTGCCTTTCTGATAAGCTCCCTTTATTTCTTTCTTTTTTGCTCCATCTTATCATGTGGTTATTATTAGGGGGCCTGTACACAATTCCCACAAGTGACTTCTTTCCTTTACCATTTCTCATCTCTACCCAAACCATTTTCACATCTTGGTTTTATAAACTTGGGTCATCCCTCTCTATTGCGCTAATACCAACATTAAATAACAGGGCCACCCGTCCTCCTTTTCCTCGCTTCCTGTCCTCCCTACTTGTCCTATCCCCTTTAATATTCAGGTCCCAATCCATGTTGTCCTGAAGCCATGTCTCTGTAATGGATATCAATCATACTTATTTATTTTTGTGTGCTCTCTCAGTTCACCTGTTGTGTTTTGTATGCTTCATGCATTCAGATACAGAGCCTTTAGTTTTATTCTTTTATTCCATTTATAATCTCTAGTCTCATTTGTTGATTTATTATTATATTTGTACACTCTATCCCTTCCTGTCATGGTCTGTTTTTCATTTTCCGTAATAATACCTTGCTATTTTGCCTTGTCTCTACACTTTGATTTACCACATCTTCCCAAATATGATCACTTGCCCCCACTACTTAATTTAAAGACCTCTCTACTTCTCTAGTTATGTGGCTTGCAAGGACACTGGTCCCAGCATGGTTCAGGTGTAGACCATCCCAACGGTACAGATCCCACTTTCCCCAGTGTTGGTGCCAGTATCCCATGAACCGGAGCCCATTTCTCCCACACCAGTCTTCGAGCCAAGCATTGATTTCCCAAATCTGATTTGTCCTATGCCAATTTGCACGTGGCTCAGGTAATAATCCAGAGATTATGACCTTTGAGATTCTGCTTCTTAATGTGGTGCCAAGCTTCTCACACTGACTATGCAGAGCCTCCTTCTTTGTCCTGCCTTTGTCGTGGGTACCTACATGGACCATAATGACTGGGTTCTCCCCCTCCCACTGCAAGTTCCTCTCCAGCCCTGAGCAGATGTCCTGCACCCTGGCACCGGGCAGGCAACACAGCTGTCTGGACTCACGCTCTTTGCTACAGAGAACGGTGTCAATCCCTCTAGCTATATTGTACTATATTACCACTACATTCCTTGTTACTTGCCCCACTGGAATGGCTTCTTGTACCATGGTGCCATGGCCAGTTGTCTCATCCACCCTGCAGCCCCCACCCTCATCCAGCCTGAAAAAATCTCAAGTCTGTTGGACAATTGCAAAGGCGGAGGCTCCTGTCCCTGGGGTTCCCTTACCTGTCTCACTTGCAGTCACACCCTCCTGTCCATGACCATTGACCAAATCAGAAGACCCTATTCTAAGAGGTGTGACCACCTCCTGGAATGAAGTGTCTGGGTAACTTTCCCACTTTCTGATATGCCACAGTGTCTGCAGCTCGGCCTCCAGCACAATAACCCGGAGCCGAAGTTCCTCGAGCCACAAACATTTACTGCAGATGTGTTTGCCCTGGATCTCTTCAGTATCCAGAATCTCCTGCATCCTGCAATTGTAGCACATCACCTGCCCTTCCATCTCCAATGTGTTCATTAACAATTGCTAATTAATTAATAGCAATTAATAAAGCCGACACCTTCCAGTAGGTTTTGGCACTGCCAGTGAACTTTACAATACTGATAAAACAATATAGTACTTACAATACTGATAGAACTAATAACACCAGTTTTTGGTTTACCTGCTCCTTCTGCTGTTCCAGAGTGGAAATTAAATACTGGAGGCTGAAAGAGATTAGAAGAGAAAAAGCACCTCCTCCCCGCCCTTCACCGAACTCCCCACTCAGCACACTCTACTTCTTGCAGTAAACCTTACCTAAAGCACCTCTTTCCCCCTATGCACCAAATTCCCACTTTGAAACAAATTCCCAAATATACTCGCTCAGTCTCTGTCTCACTCAGGCCAAAGTCTCCCTTCTCTGACTGTGCGCCTTTACTGATCCATCAAAGAGAGTGGACAGGGTGTGATTCAGTAGATCAATAACTGCGGAAAGGTTGGGATAAATCCTGGGTCAAAGGCTAAGTAGCTGGGTATTTGAAAATGCACTGGTAAGAGATTTGAGAGAGAGAATTTTCCAGAAATAGATGCAGCAAGTAATGGGATTGGGAGGAGAAAGGGAAAACTGATGGTGAGTGATACAAGGAAAAAAAATAGACGTTGCGTTATCAGTGATAGTTAGGTTAGGAGTGGCAAGGCCATGTGAGAAGGTGTTTAATGTCCATCCCTGGGCCTGCAGAAAGTGGTGATGGGCCTCCTGCTTGAATCATTGGTAACAATACCTACACCACATGGACTGCAGCGATTCAAGAAGGCAGCTCACCTCTACCTTCTCAAAGGCAATTAGGGTTGGGCAATAAATGCTGGCCCAGCCAGTGAAGCCCACACCCCATGAATGAATAAAAAACAAGTAGGATGCAACTGAATGGCTTGCTAGGCCATGTTGCTGAGGAACTGGTGACACACAGAAGGTTCAGACAGGACATTAATGCACCCAATTACATTTTTACAACAAAAGTCAGGTTTAGGGCCATTTTTACTATTTTTGGTTCTTTTTTATTTCTGAATTAGAGTGAATTCAAGTTCTAAAACTGCCACATTGGGATTTGAATTACTTCATCAGATTACACGCCTAATTACATAACCATTACATTACTGTACCTGATAGCTGATTGATGGTAAAATGCATGAAAGAGAGTCAGGATCATTTTTACTGTTTTTAAGCCATCGGAGTGCTACCAGGGTGTCACTGTTAGCAATCTGAACCTGTTCCCCAGAGCAGAAGGCAAAGACACTCACCCAGGACATCTGGGGTCTTTCTTTACATATTGGGTCTCAATGATGTCATTGAGACTTGGCTGCAATTTTAACCCAGGCCTTTTTCTTCATGGGTTTATGGGATGTGGGCATCACTGGCTAGGATAGCATTTATTGCCCATCCCTAGTTGCCCTTGAGAAGGTGGAGGTGAGCTGCCTTCTTGAACCATGGCAGCCCATGTGGGGTAGGTACACCCACAGCACTTTTAGGGTGGGAGATCCAAGATTTTGACCCAGCGACAGTGTGGGAAGGGTGATATAGGGAAGAATTTTCCCCCCTCTGGGTGAAGTGCAGGAGCAGCTCCGGCTGGTGCACCTCCGATCGACATCCCCGATTGGGGGCGCGCCGACATTTTATGTGGGCGGGCCAATTAAGGCCCGCCCAGTATGAGGTCCGCCAGGAAGTGCTATGCGCTCCCTGTGCAGGTGGGGAGTGAGGGTATTCCCTCAGCCGAGAGTGCGCTCTTTCGCGCATGTGCACAAAAGACTGCATTGATCTCCCTGAGGCTAAGTGCAGCCTCAGGGAGATTGGCTCAGAATTAAAACTTTGAAGGTGTGTTGAAAAAATTTCCCAGACATGTCCCCTCATGTGACACTGTCACATGTGTTGGGATATGTCCACCACTTTAACTCAAACATTTATTAAAATTTTAAAAGCCCTCATGAAACCTCATCCCGCCCACGGATGAGGTTTGATGCTTTTTCTGAAGCCCGCCAGGGCTCCCAGCCTGTTCACCAACCTTAAGGTTGGACGCACAGGTCCATTAATTAGGTTAATTACTTTGTCAATGGCCTCAATAGGCCGTCGACAGGTTGGTGGGCACAAAGCTGATTCAGCTGTGCCCCCGCTGACCTGATAGTTGAGGTGAGGCGGGGTGATGTTGGGGGTTCCACACTTTACGCATCGGCAAATTAAAGATCCAAGTCAGAATGGTAAGTGGCTTGGAGGGGAACCTGCAGGTGGTGGTGTCCTACCCCAGTGAAGGAGATTAAAATTCCCCAAGATACTGGCTGTTTGCAGACCTGGCTCTTGGCAGCGACCAGCAAGTTCCTGCCTTAGAGCAGGATGAATACCAGCGTACTGCTCAAAAGACTCTCTGGAGAGTGAATAGAAGTGCTATTAGTGAACATTTACTTGTAGAGCGAGCTTGTTCTGGGGCTAGTAAAGGGGAGTGTGATCCCAAGCTTGCCATGCCAGTAGGAAGCTACTTGACTAGTTGGAAGGTAGTACCTGCAAAGGGTCCGGGGCAATCCAAAGAGACTGGGAAGGCTGGGGAAGCTCAATAGAATCCTGCACAGGTGCAGAAGGCTGAGGAAGAGACAAAGACTCTGCAGGAGGCAATAAAGCCTGTAAGAATTGAAGAGGCTAAAGAAAAGCCAACAGAATTAAAAGGGGTTGGGTTAGAGTCTGTTGAACATAATCTGGCCAAGCAAAAATGCTGAACAGGAAAGGTAGGAGGTTGAAGGGAATGAGCCTGCAGTACGGCTAGTAGATACCTTCTTTTCTGGATATAAATGGGGACCAAGGGAGTTCCCAAACAGACAGACAGTGAGGGGGATGCCTCACCCAGTTGAAGAGCTGCAGGGTAGTGCAGAAGGAGCTGGCCAGTAACCTTTAGGCAGTAATGTCCCAAAGGACATGTGATAGATTGGGGGCCAACCCATCCCCAAAGTGACAGAAATTAGGAAGTCATTAAACCTTGAAGCTGAACTACACTCATTCCACCCACAAGGGAAGTTTGAGTGCAGCCCGACACAAGACTTAAACACAGAACCGTCAAAGGACCAGGTTAAAACCTTAAATCCACCCGAACTCAGTGTTCAAATTTCAAGGCCACTGAAAATGGGAAGCAAGGGAAGATCCCAGACACCTCACAAGGGTCTAAATGCAAGAACCCCTACACCATTACCCTAGAAATACAGTGGACCAAAACCTAATTTAATCAACTCCGGGATTGCGGACAAAGCCATAAAAGGGTTTGGAAAACTGCCACCCAAGCAGTCAGATCAATCTGCTTTCTAAAAACAGTCACACAGGAAGCAGCCTGGTGACATTCCACACTGCATTAGAAGACAGTATCTATTTGGAACTTTTCTCAAATATTAGCTGCACCAAACTGCCTAAGTCTAGTAAAGCCACTGATCTTGAAATTGTGTGTATTGAGATTAATAAAAATTCACCAGATAAAGTGTAACTGGGAGATTTTAAGAGAAAAGGAATGCAACAGAGAAACTGTAGCTGTATGACATAGCTGTGTGTGAAGTTTAAAGTACACGTAGAGAGTTCTTTGTGGGAAAAACCATGTAAAAATGTAATAGAATTATATTTTTCCCCTGTTGGAGGGAGGAGTGTCATGCCTGTACAGGCATGAAAATAATATAATTTTTTTAAAACTGTATTCCTTTTAAAATGGACCTTGATGAGCTGCTAAGATGGCTGCCAAGAGGATCAGGTGACTTTTTGCAATTGCAACAGACAACAAGCATCTGGAAAGTTCTGAATTAAATTATAATGGGTGGGGGTCTCCCCACTGAATGGATAAGCCTAAACAGCATTCCTCTGTGGAATTTGTACCTGCTATTGTTAAGGTTTACTCCACAACACAGATACAATAGACTCCTAGACAATGACTCCAGGTTTGTGATGTAACAAAATAACGTTTTTGAGACCAGCTATCCACAAGTGAAGTGTGAAAGACCACCATTTGCCTTCTCATGAATATCAATGGCCTTTGACCATGTGACTGAAGCTAAATCTTTACTCCTGAAAGACCACCTTATATTGTGTATCAATGGTCATTAATCACGTGATTGAAACTATTCTCTGATACTGACAATGTTTTATTTCAAAACCTGAAGTGACCAAGGCATTCTGCAGACCAACTGCAGTGGAAAGCTGTGTCATCTTGCCTTCAAGAACAGTAAGGCTTAAAAGTCTTTCCAAAAGCCTCTTCCAAAACTGCTTCCAAACAGTTCCGAGTTCACCGGTAAAGAAATTGGACCTCCAGCTGCAACAGCCAGCAATGCCTGTCTACATGACCTGCTGGACAGTCTTCATTTTGAAGTTATTCCAGGTCTGATCCAAGGCATCTGAACTCCCCTCTCCTAATATTCACTCAGTTCTGTTGAAGCGTTAACTCTTTTCTTCTCCGCCGATGCTGCCAGACCTGCTGAGTTTTTCCAGGTAATTCTGTTTTTGCATCTGAACTTACCTGAACTACAATTCCAGAATGGGAAAATCTCCTTCCTTCATGGACTCTCAAAGACACGTGGACTGCTAACTGTTCTTTAACCTTCTTTAATTGTATCTTTTTTGGCTCTGTGATATGCGATTGACGTAATGTTAGACTTTCGATGGTAACTGTGTGAATAAACAATCATTCTTGATTCAGTCCATGAAAGCCTGTTGCTGGTGGCTTTTAATTGACTGAACACTAACCAGGGTTATTTTGAAATACACATTGTTGGATACAATGTTGAATAGACACAAAGGAATTGCCTTTTTCAAAAATAAACCACACTGAATAGGGACTGAAGGGAAGGGAAATTGGGACTTTCAGTTTATCCCCTGTCCTAACAACACAAACACATACAGACACATGCACACACACACATTCAATATTTATTAAGGACCGATTGTGTTTTGAGACATGCACATCAATAAAACATAGGAATATAGGAACAGGCGAGGCCATTCAGTCCCTCCACACTACTCCATTATTCACTTAGATCACAGTTGATCTGTATTTACCCATCTTTGCTGCATATCTCTAGATACTTTTACTGAACAAAACCTATCGATCTCAGTTTCAAAAGCTGCAAACCTCCCCATTAGGCGAGAGATACAGCTACTAAAAAAAAGTTTCCTCGTTTTGCTCCTGAATAAGCGACATCGAGTTACATAGGGCAGGGTTTTTTGGCAGGCGCGATCTACGGGCCTGGTAGTGGCTGGGGGAATGGACCACGATTGGCCCCCCCCGACTGTGATTTCCCCGCTGGCTGGCTAATTAATGGCCAGCCAGCATGAAACGCGTGCTGAAATACTCAGCGATGCTGGGGTGGGATGGGAGAAGGGCAGGCACGGCCTCAGCGGGGGCTGAAGAATTGAAAAGCAATCAATAAAGATTTTAAAATCCGGAGAAAAAAAATGTCCACGCATCAGAATCAGTCACCTGAAAATATAGACGATGAAAATTCTGCCCGTACATTTTTTTAAATTCAATAATGGAAACCTCATCCTGCCCTTGGGTGAAGCTTCATCAAAAATGTACGGTCTGCCTGGCAGATACACCCAGCCGTTAACCATAAGGTTGGATGGACCACGGAAAATCGTGGACAACTGGAACTTTAATGGGCTTAACTGCCCTCTTAACTGTCGGCGGGCACGCTTCCAACTTCTGTGTGCACCCGCCGACCGAAATATCGTCTGGATAAGGGATGACATCGAGCTGAAAATCCTGCCCATCGAATTTACAGCACAGACACAGGATATTTGGCCATCGGTCTGTGCTGATCCTTATGCTCCGCAGGAGCCTCCTCTCACTGCACGTCATCTAAACCTAACTATAATTTTAAGATAATGGGCGGAATATTACGCTCGGCGGTCGGTCGTGCACCCAACACGCCTGAGCTTAAAATGATGCGCCCTGATGTCGGGCGTGTGTCCTGACACCATCGCACAGTCTGGTGATATTTTACACAACAAAAACAGAATTGCCTGGAAAAACTCGGCAGGTCTGGCAGCATCGGGGGAGAAGAAGGGTCATGAGGACTCGAAACGTCAACTCTTTTCTTCTCCGCCGATGCTGCCAGACCTGCTGAGTTTTTCCAGGTAATCCTGTTTTTGTTTTGGATTTCCAGCATCCGCAGTTTTTTGTTTTTAATCTGGTGGTGTTTTGTTGAGCAGGTGCCTGCCAGTAATTAAAAGGCCTATTACAGCCAGCGACAATCGAATTAAATTCAAATTTACGCTGCCCGTCCAACCTGAGGGCAGGCTGGCAGGAGGAAAGGCCAAGCAGCCTGTACACTTTAGGAAACCCCATCCACGAGTGGGACGAGGTTCCTTAAAGAAAATAAACATTAAATAAAAACTTTATTTTGGAATTAAACGCATGTCCCAGGGTCACATGAGGGGACACGTTTTGTTACATTTTTATTCTCTTCATTTATTGGTCTTTTTACACAGCGCTTCACTCTTTCTCGCTTAATGTGTGAACTGCACGCTTGGCCCAGCTCTCCCTCCCCCCCCCACCCCCCCTCCCCCACCTGCACAGGCAGCAATTGTCCCGCCCGCGTGAAATCGCGGTGTGTTGCCAATAGTGGGGTGGTGGTTGGCTTCTCGACTGCCCCTGCCTGTCCCCGCTGAGCACCCCCGCCACAGGCAAAATCCTGCCCTGTGGCCTCTTGTTCTTGATTTCCCCAACAAAGGAAATAATTTCTCCATATCCACCCTGCTAATCAATGACCGTCAGGTCCATTGGCGACAGTTGGTGTCTCCATACAAATCATTCACTGGAAGTGAAGGCTGCGTCTGCCGCCAACACCAATGCATGCGCAGTTGAATGCGCGGCTGCATGTGCAGTTGAATGCGCGGCTGCATGCGCAGTTGAATGCGCGGCTGCATGCGCCGTTGAATGCACAGCTGCTTGCGCAGTTGTATGCGCGGCTGCCATCTTTACAGGGGGCAACATGCAGCAGGGCGCATGGCCCTGGAATTGCAAATATCACAGCACCGGCAAGTTAACAAGTTATCAAGTTAACACTTTTAACAACCCTCTCCATCCACAGCTCACCCCAAACCTCACAGACAGGGCTGGAAAGAGCAAGTGGCAAATGGGACCCACTCCTCTGCCCATCCTCGCTCCCAACCCCCAACACATCATGTCAGTGTCTTGTTAGAAATTTACTAAAAGATGAAATATCAAAAGAAATAGCTGGGGAGTGAGAAAGAGAAAGCAGGAGATACAGAGACAGGGAAATGGCCCTGTCCCATCTGCCCACCCAAAGCAGGACTTGGGAAGTATGGAATTAAAATTTCAGACCAGCCATTCAACTAGTTCAGAGGGATGGTCCACCTGCCACATTCTGCTTTTTTTGTGGTATAAATCATTTTGGGGATATATGGACAATGAAATAAGCATGAGGGCAGATTTGGCCCTAGTGGGCTGAGCAGGAAGACTACAAGATAGGACAGTTGATGAACAGTGGCAGATATTTAAGGAGATATTCAATTCCTCCCAAGTAAAATATATTCCAATGAGGAAGAAAGGTGGTAAGGCGGGGTGAGGGGGGTGGAAAGCATCCATGGCTAAGCAAGGATGTTAAAGATAACATAAAGGCAAAAACTAAGGCTTACCAAATTGCAAAGGTCAGTGGCAGGCTGGAAGATTGGGAAACTTTTAAAGATCAACGAAGGGTTACTAAAAAAATAATAAAAAGAGCAAATGTAAGTTATGAAAGAAAACCAGCGCAAAATGTAAAAACTGATAGCAAAAGCATCTACAAGTATATAAAAGGAAAGAGAGTAGCTAAAGTGAATGTTGGTCCCTTGGAGGATAAGACTGGGGAGTTAATAGTGGGGAACACAGAAATGTCAGAGACGCTTGATCAACATTTTGCCTCAGTTTTCACAGTGGAGGACACTAGTACCACCCCAATAGTAACAGGTAGTGCAGAGGGTATAGAGAAGGAGGAACTTAGAACAATCACCATCACTAGAGAAAAAGTACTGAACAAACTATTGGGATTAAAGGGTGACAAGTCCCCAGGGCCTGATGGCCTACATCCCAGGGTCTTAAAGGAAGTGGCTGTATTGGATGTATAGTGGATGTATTGGCTATAATATTCCAAAATTCCCTGGATTCTGGAAAGGTTCCAGTGGATTGGGAAAATGCTAATATAACGCCTTTATTGAAAAGGGGGGGAGGCAAAAAGTAAGAAACTATAGACCAGTTAGTTTAACATCTGTCATTGGGAAATTGTTGGAATCCATTATTAAGGAAGTAGTAATGGGGCATTTGGAAAGTCAAAATGAAATCCATCAGCGTCAGCATGGTTTTATGAAGAGTAAATCGTGTTTAACTAATTTGCTAGAGTTCTTTGAAGATGTGACAAGCAAAGTGGATAATGGAAATCCTCTAGATGTAGTATATCTGGACTTCCAGAAGGCCTTGATAAGGTGCCGCACAAAAGATTAATACACAAGATAAAATCACATGGAGTTAAGGGTTATATATTATCTTGGATAGAGGATTGGCTAACCAACAGAAAGCAGAGAGTCAGGATAAATGGGTCTTTTTCTGGATGGCAAGCTGTAACTAGTGGGGTGCCACAGGATTCGGTCCTTGGGCCCCAACTATTTCCAATCTATATTAATGACTTGGATTCAGGGATAGAAGATACTATAGCTAAATTTGCAAAATAGGTGGGAAAGTAAGTTGCAATGAAGAAATAAGAAATATACAAATGAATATGGACAAGTTAGGTGAATGGGCCAAAATTTGGCAGATGGAGTTTAATGTGGATAAGTGTGAGGTTATCCAATTTGCTCGGAAGAATAAAAAGCCGACTTATTATTTAAATGGAGGGAAACTTCAGAATGCTTCAGTGCAGAGGGACCTGGGTATCCTCGTGCATGAATCTCTGAAAGCTAGTATACAAGTACAACAGATAATAAGGAAGGCAAATGGAATTTTGGAATTTATTGCTGAAGGAAGAGAGTATAAAAATAGGGAAATGTTGTTACAACTGTGCAAGGCATTGGTGAGACCGCACCTGGAGTACTGTGCACAGTTTTGGTCCCCTTATTTGAGGAAGGATGTAGTTGCACTGGAGGTGGTTCAGAGGAGGTTCACTAGATTGATTCCAGAGATGTGGGGCTTGTCTTATGAGGAGAGATTGGGCAGTTTAGGCCTATACTCACTAGAGTTTAGAAGGATGAGAGGAGATCTAATTGAGGTATATAAGATGCTAAAGGGGATAGACAGAGTAGAAGTGGAGCGGATGTTTCTCCTTGTGGAGCATTCTAGAATGAGAGGCCATAGTTTTAGGCTAAGTCGTGGTAGATTTAAATCAGAGATGAGGAGGAATTACTTTTCTCAAAGGGTCGTGAATCTGTGGAATTCACTACCTCAGAGTGCAGTGGATGCCGGCACGCTGAATAAATTTAAGGAGGAGATAGACAGATTTTTAATTAGTAACGGGTTGAAAGGTTATGGGGAGAGGGCGGGAAATTGGAGTTGAGGCCAAAATGAGATCAGCCATGATCGTATTGAATGGCGGGGCAGGCTCGAGGGGATGAATTGCCTATTCCTGCTCCTAGTTCTTATGTTCTATATGTCCTTATAAGATTCATTATTAAAAATTTGAAGACTACTGAAAAGAAGCTGTGTATGAGGGTGGATTTTTGTCTCCTGCAAATGACGTCATTGGATACTGCGCATGCGCAGGCATGCATCGGGCAGGTATTGCACTACAATGTTGCTTTGGCAGGCGATGCAGTGGGAAATGAATGAAAGTTCCTGTGAAAGATTCTACAATCCAGTTAACTGAAACGCACAGCTTATTAGTGGATCCTTTTGACCCTTACTGAAATCAAATAGCATGAGAGAAAGTGAACCATTTCCTGAAGCTTTCACTTTGAGAGCTTTAAGGTGCATGGGGATGAGTCAGTGACCTAGAAGATTGACAAAGGTAATTCTTATCAATTCTCCTGAGAAAACCTGGAAGGCTAAAAGCCTGGGAAACGTTGAACCATTTCTGATACACTCTGGTGTTTAATTACAATATTGTTTAAGTATGTCTTTAAATGCATTGTTATTTTATTAAGATGGAGTCATGCAAACAAGAGCTTATTGATTTTGAATACAATGAGGCTTCTGTCAGGTGGCCTTTTCAAGAGACTTCGTGCAAGGAAGACTTGGGCAACCCATCACTGTCAAACCCAGCCAAGTAAAACCATGAGTTTCCCTTACCCAGTTCAGTTATTCTACACACAATTGCGACCTTTGAATGAAATTTATCATATTTCTGAATAAAAGGTCATGAGTAGAAACCTGGGGAAATTCAGCCCTTCCATCATTAACTTCATTTATTTTGTTTTTAAGAGTTTTAAGAGTTCTGTTCAGGGACACAGAGAGTCAACCAAGGTTATCTAAGTCAGCTCTCAGTAGCAAGGTAGGTGACTGGGAATATAGACTGAGGAAAAGGTAGAGGCAGGCGGGCCATAGACAAACATTACTGGGAGGAATCGTTTTTGGCATAAAAAGAAAGTCTTGCATTTAAATACCTCCTGTCACAACCTCAGGATGACAACAAAGCTGTTAACAACCAATAAAGTAGGAAATACAGCAGCTGGTTTGCAGGCAGCTGGGTTGGATTCTCTGCCCTCGATGTGGGTCATCGGTCATGGCACCGGAAGCAGGTGCCTTTGCTGCATGAGAGAAATGTGATTGGCCGGCCACAATCACGTGGTGGCTGGCCAGTTAGCAGCTTGGAGGCTATGGTCCCGTCCATTGGTGGAGTGGGGGACGTGCCACACAGCACCAGTCCCAGCAGCACCTGATACAGAGGCTGGTGCTGGCACCATTTTGACTGGCCTGAGTTCAGTCCTGCCATGTTGAGTGCGATCACCACAGCAGCACTCCTTAAGGATCCTTTGCATCCAGAGTGCTCCCCTTCCACTCTGGGCCTGAAGTCTACAATCCCTACAGACCCCGGAGGCTCAACCAAGGAGTCAAGGAGCGGATGAGAATGATGCAGAAGGCATGCCGAAGTGAAGATCCCCGTGTTTAGTGACGCCTCCCCGTGGATTCTTCTTCAGACTTCACAGGAAAGGTAGGTGCCCCTCTTCCTGAGGAATGACGAGCAGAGACCACCCCGCCCCCCCCCCGCCCCCCAGGCCTGACCGAGCAATCCGGGATGGAGATCGCAGAGGAGGTCAGGAACTGTGCGGGGCAGATGGTGGTGCTGTGGTAATGTCCCTGACTAGTGATCTACAGGCCCAGACTCATGCTCTGGGGACATGGGTTCAAATCCCACCATGGCAACTGGTGGAATTTAAATTCAATTCATAAACTCTGGAATTGAAAGCTAGTCTCAGTAAATGGTGACCAAGGAACTATCATCAATTGTCATCAAAACACAACTGGTTCACTAACGTCCTTTAGGGAAGCAAATCTGCCATCCTTACCTGGCCTATATGTGACTCTAGATCTACAATGTGCTTGATTCTTAACTGGCCTTTGAACTGGAATAGCAAGCCATTCAGTTCAGGCGGGCACCAAATGCTGGCCTTGCCAGTGCAGTGCTGCCCATATTCACATGAAAGAATATAAAAAGAAAAGACCTCCCCATAATGGGCGCTGTGTGTGTGGTGCTGCAAAGAGGCAGATGATGATGGGGAGGAAGTGACCAACCAGGCACTGGCACTGGCACTGGCAAGGGGTTGCGGCAGCAGCAGATGCCTTCTGATGCATAGTGGGATCTCAACGACACCCAGCTATCTGTCTTTGCTGACACCCCCCCCCCCACCATCCCCCCCCCACCCATCATAGACCAAAGGGATCCAACCCTTGTTGTACTCGTCTTCACTGGAAAACTCTAGCAGTGTCCCTCCTTCAGATTGCAGGAGGAATGGGCCCACACTGACAAGGAATGGGCCAAGATCGTTGGAGGCATCCCTGTTATGCAAACCCTGACCTTGGCAGAGGAGAAGCTCCTGGAGATGGCTTGCGGAGCAGCCATGTAATTACAGCTGGCCAGACTTCCCAAGAGAGTGAGGAGGCATTGAGCACATCTGGAGTTCCCCATCAAGCATGGTTGGGTTGAGGAGATATGAAGCCCTTAACCTCAAAATGTTTGTGTTCTCTCCTGCAGGTCTCAGCACCCCAGGAGGGCAGTCAGCTGCACAGACCCAGGAGCCGTCAGCCTGCCTCTGAAGGAGAGGACCTCTACCGGTGCATGTGGTGCATGCTGGGAATCTCAGGACAACCAGGCGATGGCCATCAAGATCATCTCAGGCTTAGGGGCAGCCCAATCAGCAGACTGCCCCCAGCTAATCTGTATCGCAGGGGGTTGCAGCCAAAGAGGCACAGGTCGGCACACTAAGGAGAGCACTTAGACACACCAGGAGGTCCCTGGCATTTAGACGTTACACTTGTTGAGAACTGATGGTGCCTGGCCAATAAGTCCATTCCACAGTTACCGTTGGTCGTCCATGGGGAGAATCTTCCCCTCGCAGTGGGCTGGCCTGGGAACAGCCACGAGTCTGAGTGCCCACCTGCGATCGGGCTCCGACAGCGATTTCATGGGCCAGCCATCACGAAATGTGCGCTAACAGCCTCAGTGCTGCCGGGGAGGGGTCAGGGGGAGCGCGAGCACTGAAGTGTGAGCAAGCGCAGGGGGTGCGCTCAGCGACAGCTCCCTGACAGCACAGATCTCCCTCAGGGAGCTGAAGACTTTGAACCTGAAAAATAAAGATTTTACATATGAGATAAACATGACCCCACACGTGACTCAGTCACATGAAGAGGGACATGTGAAAAAAGGACGTTAAAAGTTATTTTTATAGTAAGCGTTGGAAGCCTTAGCCCGCCTGTGGACGAGGTTTCAATAAAAATGCAAAGGCCGCCTGGTGTATTTGCCCACCTGTGGTCAGAATGGTAGAGCAGGCAGCGAAAAACACAACTTAATTGATTACTTATGGGCCTAAATAGGCCTCTTAATTGAGCAAAAGATTGCGAGAGTGCGTGATGACCTCACGCTTGCCCGACATCATCGCGTACTGTTTCACTCCCCTTCGAGTCGGGCATGCGCCAGTCAGCCGGACAAAAAATTCTGCCCCTTGTAGTTCTTGCTGTCTTGTCAGATGTGGTCTACACCCTCGCTCTCTCGATGGCTAATTAAAAGTAATGAGAAGCACAGTGAAGATCAGGAGGGGACGAGTTTACACTGCATGAACAAATTTACTGCAGTGCAGCATCAATCTACTTGAAGTTCAGCTGAGGAAGAAACACAAAGTTAAAAGCATGAGAACCCAGCAACCAGAAAGTTCCATCACACAGAAAGAGAGAGAGAGAGAGAGAGAGCAGTTTCATCAAAGTGTACAAGAAACAGTCCATCAGTAAAGACAATGGATCACTGAACAGGGTCAACATGCATTTTCAGCAGGAGTCCTGGAGGATGAAGATTGAAATGTGTTGCTGACAATGAGTCCTCATGTTCAACAGCAGCAGGAATTACTGTACAAGGCTTTCCTGTTGTAGTTTTATGTCATAAAGCATTTCCATGCTGTAATCCACAGCACTAATGGAAATGTCCACTCTGCACAGTCAGGTAGCCACAACTACATGTGTTCAGCAGCCATTTCAAAGCTGCTCACAGTTACCAGCTCACCAAAGCAGTATCTTTACACTGTTATCATTGCTTTTGGATAGAAGTTGGTATTAGACCAGGCATATTCCGATTGGATTCTGTCATTCCAACCTGCTAAAACTTGCTGTCCTTTTTGGTCAGCTCATCACTGCACACATCCAGTACCTCCCTGTTTGCAAGCAAAAGGTGTTGCACTGTCATTTCCCCCCTGAGTGTGCGTTGGTAGATTTCTCACCGTGGGGTCACCAGAGCAAAATCCCACTGCTCTTCCCAACCATTATGTCACCTCCCAACAGCAATCACCGGGCACACTCCACCAAGGATGCTCAAGCCAACTGCTGAAGCCCAGTTACCATCTGTGCAGTGATCTGCTAACGCAGTACTGACCGAATCTGGGATACAGAGAGCCAGAAACTCTCCGGACACCATATGCTGCCTTCATCCTTTCCATCATCAAGGCAGTACAATAATACTCCCTGTACTTCAATCTTTAGAAGCCCTTTGGTTTGGACCCGCTCCATATGCTACCCTCTTCTGAACTTCACCTTCTATTGCGTAGAGGGGGGAATGTTGCACACAACTCCAAATTGTTTCCCTAATTCTATAAAATGGACCTCTTTCCCATGTGAAGTCTATGCGAGTATTTATTGTCCTCTGATAGTAATACGTTCTAGTAAAATTCATTTTTGTCCAATTTCCGTACTCTCATTATAATTAGGAGATAAAATACCACACAGAGGAATTTAACCTGAATATCTTAACCAGACGAAATTATGCTCGGAATTTATTTTTTATTCATTCTCAGAATGTGAGCGTCACTGGCTGGGCCAGTGTTTATTACCCATCCCTAATTGTCCTTGGGAAGGTGGTGGTGAGCTGCCTTCTTCAACCGCTGCAGGTCGTGTGGTGTAGGTACACCCACAGTGCTGATAGGGAGGGAGTTCCAGGATTATGACCCAGCGACAGTGAAGGAACCACGATATATTTCCAAGTCAGGATGGTGAGTGACTTGGAGGGGAACTTGCAGGTGGTGGTGTTCCCATCTACCTGCTGCCCTTGTCCCTCTAGATGGTTAGGGTCATGGGTTTAGAAGGTGCTGCATAAGGAGCCTTGGCGAATTCCTGCAGTGCATCTTGTAGATGGTACACACTGCTGCTACTGTGCATCGGTGGTAGAGGGAGTGAATGCTTAAGATGGTGGATGGGGTGCCAATCAAGCAGAATGCTTTGTCTTGGATGGTGTCAAGTGTCTTGAGCATTGGTGGAGCCAGAACAGAGGTGTATTTACAGTTAGGTGCCCTGTGCTCAGCTTCATTTTTGACAACCCAAAACTAAGGGGCGTTGGCTATTTCACCGGCTTTATTGCAGCCGCATAATGACTTCTGGCAGGGGCTGCTTTGGTAACCCTTTGATTTTAGAGTGGGGATAAGGTGGTGAGAATCATTCTAATGGGTTCAGGCCATGAGCTGGGGGAGGGGGCTATCTGGAAGATATCTCTCTGCCCCAATGCGTGCAAAGTTGGATCATTAAATCTTTCAAACTTTAAGTCATTTCTGAGGCACATTGGCAATGATTCAGCTCTGCCTCTTTCTTGCTGCATGAAACCGATTGCACAGAATCACAGTTACATGAAGAGCGACACAGCCTGCTCCAGTGAAAAGGTTATTCTGGAGATGCAATGCTGAAATAAGCGAGCAATTTATGCTGATTGCTCACTGCTCACCGGGAAGGAGACAGGTTTAAAAACACTGCCACTGCCTGTGCCAAACCACCAGGCTCAGATACACGGGCAAAACCCAAAGATGCCAGCGGAAATCCAAATGCTTGGGTAAGGAGGGGGGTTTTGTTCCACATTTACTCGGTGTGTTCTGATCATTAAATCGCACCCCGTACGCTCCCCCCCCACCCCCCCACCAGATGTCAGAGGTATTTGATTGTAAAGGCATTTGAAGATGCAGACTGTGGAAGTGCTCCCTGTGTCTCACGTTGCAGTATAATACCCCAGTACTGGCGCTCTGAAAGAGCACCTCTTAGTTCCTGGGTGAAACTTTGGCGATGGAGGAATCTGAGGAAAAAGGTGATTTAATGACTCCAGCTGCCTGGTGTCTATTTAAACACATGCATTATTCTGAACAGTGTGGAGTATGATTTGGGGAAAGCACTGATCTCTTCCTCTATATTTTACACATTTTCTAGCCCCTTGTGCTATTTCTCACCTCTTCCCAAAGCCCATGTAATTCATTAAAATGCTGTGCGAAGGTAGGTTATTCCCCCTCCCCCCCTTTTTTTTGTCAGCGCTTGTCAATTTATTCAGGGGCGCAGTCAAGCAACCAAACACAAATTGTCTTCTCAGCTGGCAGTATAGTGCCCAAATTGTACTCCTAAGGGACAGGGGGCCAAATGTTCACTCATCGCTTGTTGCAAGAGCATTTCTAGGAAAGACCTGCGCTGATTTGCTCGCAGCCTCAGAGTTGCACACAGGAAGCTCCCACAAACAACACACGACCTTCACCGGATAACCTGCTTCTGTGACATTGGTTGATGGATTACAGGACAGCAGGGAAAATTCCCCTGCTCTTTTAGTAAAGAGAGCCAGGATATTTTTTGTATACAGCCGAGCAGAGAGTTTAACATCTCAGCTGAAAGGTGGCACTTCCAATAGCTCAGCACTCACTCATCATTTTTGGGCACCCCTGGGCGTGGAGGTGTAATATTGCGGTTCAGTAATTGATTAGGAATGGGGGTGTAATATTGCGGGTCAGTAATTGATTAGGTGTGGAGATGTAATATTGCGGGTCAGTAATTGATTAGGAATGGGGGTGTAATATTGCAGGTCAGTAATTGATTAGGTGTGGAGGTATAATATTGCAGTTCAGTAATTAATTAGGTGTGGAGGTGTAATATTGTGGGTCAGTAATTGATTAGGAATGGGGGTGTAATATTACGGGTCAGTAATTGATTAGTTGTGGAGATGTAACATGGGGGCTGTAATTGATTAGGTATGAGAGTGGGTGTAATTCATCTGTAAAGGGCGGTTAACTTTGTGGAGAGAATGTAACTTGGGTGTAATTGGTTAGCTGCGTTGGGAGTGCTGTAGCTGTGGGACTGGAGTGATTGATTTAGCTGGGGGAGGGGGTGATGATGATACCTTTCAAGCCTCATGTCACCTGGAGATTGGGACCCTGGTGTTGGTCTACCTGTTCATATAGAACTCAACCTGTGGGGTACGGCAGTGTGGGTGCCAGTCCGTGTGTGTGTGTGTGTGTGTGTGTAGCCCAGGCCCCCGGGTACCATACTCCCAGGGGATTACTGCCAACCCCTCATCCTCCCTCCGAGCTGGGCACGAAGGTGAGCATTGCCTTGGCTGGTGCTGGCTGGTTGAGTTGGGTGTTGACTGTATGTTCAGAGGCTGGGGGGGGGGAGGAACTATTCCACATCCCGCTAGCAATGCACCCTTAGCTCCTGACTCATCCTCCTCCTCCTCCCATCTGTTCTCCTTTTTATAGTCACCAATCTTTTCTTTTAATGGCCCCAGCATCAGGTTGTAGGTTTTGCTCCACAGTTTTAATTAAATCTGATCACGGCCTCGTCTAATCCCAATAAAGTGCTCCCTCTATTAACCCTGCTGTATTCCCTCCCCCTCTGAACATTTCAGACTTTCCCATCAATATCCCAACTTGTCAACTGATAAGAGGCACATGGATGTTCCGAGTGAACGTGCTGGGGGTCGGCCGGTGTGGCGATGGGGAGTGGACATATTTGCTTGGCTATTTTTCGAACTGTTCCATTTTTCGCCTGGTGTTTTATCAGGAAGATGCGCACTTGTATCCCCACCCCCTTGCACCCCCTTGCACGTTTTCAGTAGATGCTGTTCAGGAGAACCCTCCCACTCCTTTCTGGGTCAGTCTCAGTACCTGTACTGTGGCCCATGCCTCACATTGCATTGACTGAGCTTAGCTGTGTGCCACTTGGGTCAGAGTCTTGTGAAGTAAATTGTTTGTAAAGGGCTGTATTTGTAGTAAGTTGTCCGTTATAATGATAAGCTCCGTGCTCTGCACTTCTATTACAGGCCAGCCAGCACTTCACGTGCTGCCTATCACCATGTTTACACCATGTGCGCACAAACTGACATTAGTAATTTTTTGTTAATCCCAGCTGGCTGCCTAGAGAAGTTGTGTGTCTCCACAGTCGGGAAAGATCCATGAGGTTCAACGAGAGAGACCAATATCATGTGATGTTGTATCACTTCCTGTGATGATGTTAATGTTGTCTCATTAGCATATCGCACAGTTAGAATTAACCGCTTATACTGCATCTTCCCCCAAGTCTCTGATTCACCCCATTAAACCACATCTTCCCCCAAGTCTCAAATTTCTTCTTTTCATAGGGACAACTGATGTGGAGGTTTCACCAGTTCACCTGAACAAGTCCTCAGCTCCTCTGGTGAACCAAATGCAGCAAGACCTGGACAATATCCAGGCTTGGGATGACAGGTGGTAAGCAACATTCATGCCACACAAGTGCCAGGCAATGACCATCTCCAAGAAGAGAGAATCCAACCATCACCCCTTGACATTCAATGGCATTACCATCACTGAATCCCCCACTATTAACATGTTGGGGGTTACCATTGACCAGAAACTGAACTGGACTGGCCATATAAATACTGTGGCTTTAAGAACAGGTAAGAAGCTATGAATTGTGTGACAAGTAACTCACCTCCTGACTCCCCAAAGCCTGTCCACCACAAGGCACCAGTCAGGAGTGTGATGGAATACTCCCTACTTGCCTGGATGAGGGCAGCTCCTACGACAATCAAGAAGCTCAACACCATCCAGGACAAAGCAGCCCGCTTGATTGGCACCACATTAACAAACATTCACTCCCTCCACCACCGACACACAGTAGTGGCAGTGTGTACCATCTACAAGATGCGCTGCAGAAACTCACCAAGGCTCCTTAGGCAGCACCTTCCAAACCCACGACCACTACCATCTAGAAGGACAAGGGCAGCAGATACATGGGAACATCACCACCTGCAAGTTTCCCTCCAAGTCACTCACCATCCTGACCTGGAAATATATCACCGTTCCTTCACTGCCACTCGGTCAAAATCCCGAACTCCCTCCCTAACAGCACTGTGGGTGTACCTACAGCACGTGGACTGCAGCGGCTCAAGGAGGCAGCTCACCACCACCTCCTCCAGGGCAATTAGCAATGGACAATAAAAATGCTGGCCTTGCCAGCATTGCCCAAGTCCTGTGAAATAATTTTATAACAATGGCCAGGATTTTCCTGTTGGTGATTTGGGGGCGGGGCCCACTCGCCGAGGGGAAAATGATGCGGGCCGACATTGGGAGGAACCCCCGACGTAATCCCGGTCCCTTTAAATGTTTAGGAAGGTGGGCAGACAGCGAAATCAGCGGTCCGCCCGCCGACCTGTCAATGGCCAACTGAGCACACTTTGACAGATGGGGAATCCCCCCCCCCCCCACCGCCCCCCCACCCCGCACAGGAAGCGCATAGCACTTCCTGTCGGCAAGGCTGCTGGGCGGGGCCTTAATTGGCCCGCCCACTCAAAATGGCGGCGGGCCCCGTTTCGGCGCCATCCGAGGGCAGAATTCTACCCAGTATTTTGATTGGCTATAAAAGCGCGTGTGGGACAAACACAGGATTCACAAACAGCTGGAATAGCAGAACAGCAGCTCCCTCAGAAAAATCTGGGCAGAATTCTGCCCTTGACTGGCGGGCAGGCAGCCAATCGCCAGCGTGGAAACGGGCCCCGCCGCCATTTTGAGTGGGCGGGCCAATTAAGGTCCCGCCCAGCAGGCCGCCTGACAGGAGGTGCTTCCTGTGCTGAGGGGGGGAAGGGGGAGGGAATCCCCCCCTGCGAGAGTACGCTCTTACACACATGCGCATGAAGGAGTTGGCATTCCCCCGAGGCTAAGCGCTGTCTCAGGGGATCGCCGGAAGGTGGTGAAACATTAAAAATAGAGCAATAAAAAAATCATTAACACCTCCCCCTCGTGACATTTTAAGCGCTGGAGTGCGGACTCCGCCACTCGCACGTCAGCCGGAAGATTCTGTATTTACATCGGCCCGTGAAGGGCAGTCAAGGTGGTGGGAGGGCTGTCAGGGTTTTGAGAGGGCAGTCAGGGACTGGGGGCTCGGGTGGGTGATTGGGGGGGGGCGCTGGGGATTCTGCTCGTGGGTTACTCAGAGGTCCCAGGGGTGGGGTCAGGATGGATCAGCAGCATAGTTACCCAGGAGTTAGAAGTGGTTTTAATCCTTCTAACCTTTCACGGGTTGGTATTCTGCTAAAAGAGTCGGGTCCGTCCGATATCTGTGATTTAAATAGGACTATCAGGTGGTTCCTGGTGCAGGGTAATTGCCCATTGGAAATTTAAACTTCCCGGGCATTTGCTGTGCAGTCCTTATGTGGGGACTTTCAGGGGGTCCTGCAGCGTATCTTCCAGGATACCTCCGAGGGGGGTATGACCCTCCGGGGAACTGAAGCTCTGGACCTTTGTGCTTTTTACACCCTTTTCAAATCATTATTACTACACAGTCTATTCCTTTTTTATGTAATTTCTATTTGAATTACAGATAATTCAGATTAAAAAACTGTGCAAAAACACCTCCTGTGCTGTTTCGTTTCAATTACTTCATGCAAATTACCTGATAATTTGATTTTCTTTCTGAGTAATGAGCGACTTTGAATTAATCAGAGTCGACTGCTTGAAATGTATCTGTTTGATCGCGATGACTAAAAAGCGGCAGGATCCTGACAGACTGCACCTCCCTTACACTGCCAAGTGTCACCCACACAAAATGGCGGATACATGGTTTTGGCAGGGTCTGCTTCATCGCTTCAAACATCATTAAAAAGTTAGCAATCACCACTGGGTCAATCGTGTTGAGTGACCATTTATTTTCAGTCCAAATTATCGTGGCAAAACTGAAAAACTGAATCGGTTAAAAAAATAAAGCCTCTGCTCATTAAAAATAACACAGCAAGCAGTTAGCAAGCTACCAGTGCGATCAAGAACCGACAGATAATTAGCTGACAAGTTTCTCAAAATGTCATTAGTCACCATTTTTTTTTGTCAGTAACCCAAAGGTTTTGATATAACACAAACTAAATGGTGACATTAGTTAATACCGACAATTAGTGTAAAATCAAGCTCACGGTTTTGGACAAAGTGAATACATAAAAATAATATAATTTACAATGAAATCAATTCACTTACCCTTACATTGGAATCTTCCCAACAGTGCATCCTTGCATGATCTGTCCCTTTGTTAGAAGTCTGATGCTTAAATTTTATAATTAGCCTTGACGTGACTTCTTTAACTCCGTTTTCTGGCCCATTTTTTAGCTTCAAATTGTGTGTTGTTTGGCCTTTTGAGCCTGAAAGCAAACAGCATATTGTGAAATAAAAACAGAAAAGGGATGGGAACACTCAGCAGGTCTGGCAGCATCTGTGGAGAGAGTGACAGAGTTAACGTTTCAAGTCCGATATGACTCTTCTTTAGAACTGACAGTCCGATCAAGGTTCCATAGAAGAATCATATTGGACTCGAAACATTAACTCTGTTTCCCCTTCAACAGTGGCTGCTCAACCTGCTGTGTTTTTCTAGCACTTTCTGTTCTTATTTCAGATCTCCAGGATCTGCAGTATTTTGATTTTAGTCATAATGTTGTGACTGTCCCATAGACAGCAAGAACCTGAAAAGAAAGGAATCTCGAAATAACTCCAACAAAAGAGATTTCACTTTTGAAAACTTCCAGTCAAATCCAAAAATCAATGTAAAATTAAGTACACATTAACAGACAAATGGTGTTTCAATAGAAACAATAAAGCTGGCTTTAAATAGATGATAGAACAAGGATAACTCTCACAAATGCCTCGGTGTCACTCCCCGCACTATGCAGCACCATGTGCAGTCTCAAAGTTTTCTAAACTCTACCTTTGGTATGTAGGATCTCTTACTTTTCCCGCTCACTGGATTTGGCCCTTGAGTTGCTTTCACCAACATCTTTATTCCATCCGAGGTAAGATTAACCCCACAAAGCGCAGTTCTACAAAGCCTCTCTCCCTTGGGTCATGCCAATCTTGATTCCTTAGCTTTCCTGAGTTCATTTTCAGCCAACAAACAACGCCCAGAGGATTGGTCACCTCTGGTACAAACACTCAGCTCTTGCACATGCCTGAACTATTCACATCGTTTTTAGGTTTCAGCCATTTTTAGCTGGTTTGCACATTGCTTCACCAAGAGTTCTCCGTGTTCCATGTGTTCTTCTTACTCCCAAACAGAAAACTCATCTTTCTGAGGGGCAGAGGTTTGATTGCTCCTCCTGACCACCAGGAGCTCTGTATGTCTGTACTCTGCACATGACAAACTGAAATCTGAGCCCGCCAATTAGCTTCCATTTGCCTTCATTTGTCACCCAGCTCTCATCTCCATTGCAAGCAGGGTGCTTCTTGGAGTACGCGTCTACAGGTCCTCGAAGGTAGCAGGACAGGTGGACAAGGTGGTCAAGAAAGCGTATGGAATGCTTTATTCTATTGGGCAGAGTATTGAATACTAAAGCAGGAATGAAATGATGGACATCCATAAAACGCTGGTTTGGCCACAGCTGGATTTTTATGTACTGCTCTGGTCACCACATTACAGGAAGGACATATTTGTTCTGGAGAGAGTGCAGAGGAGATTTACAAGAATGCTGCCAGGGCTAGAAAATTGCAGCTTTGAGGTGAGATTGGATAGGCTAGGGTTGTTTTCTTTAGAACAGAGGAGGCTGAGGGGTGACTTAATTGAGGTGTATAAAATTATGAGGGGCCTACATAGGGTAGACAGGAAAGACCTGTTTCCCCGAGCTGAGGGGTCAATTACCAGGGGGGCATCGATTTAAGGTGATTGGTAGAAGGATTAGAGGGGACACGAGGAAAATCTTTTTCACCCAGGGGGTGGTGGGTGACTGGAAGTTGCTGCCTGAATTGATGGTTGAGGCTGAAACATCCATTCAAAAGGTACCTGGATCAGCATCTGAAGTGCTGTAACCTGCAGGACTACAGACCAGGTGCTGGAAAATGGTATTAAACTGAGCAGCTAGTTTCTTTTCTCTCTTTTTGGCCAGCATGGACAGGATGGGCTGAACTGCCTCTTCCGGCACCGTAACATGTCTATGGTTCTCAGAAATGAGACTAGGAATTCCAATTACTCATTTCTTTTCCAGCGCTAGCTTAGTTTAATTTTATTTTGGGTTAAAGGCAAAAGGTCCTAAATACAAGCTTTTTGCAAAATGCAGAACTCATTACACAGGATCCTATTTTCTTTTGCACCACTTGTTTCATGCTGGCATTAAGTAATGCACCAGGCATTGCATGGTATAATATTCTTTCAGTTAGGAATCAGTGTATCATCTGACCCAGTGTGAGCAACACTAGGGGAAATTCATTAGTGTGCAAAATCTTTGCCTTTGAAGGAATAATTAAACTAGACACACACACACACACACACACACAATCATATTCTACCTCCTCGCACCCCCAACACACACACACAAAAACACACACAATCATATACTACCCCCTCGCACCCCCCAACACAGACACACACACATACACAATCATATACTACCCACTCACACCCCCAACACACACACACACACACACACAAACATATATTACCCACTCACATCCCCAACACACACACACACAAAAACACAGACATATACTACCCACTCACATACCCAACACACACACACAATCATATACTACAAACTCACACCCCCAACACACACACACACACACACACACACACACACAAAACCATATACTACCCCCTCACATCCCCCAACACACACACACACACACACACACACACAGACATGTACTACGCACTCACACCCCCAACACACACACACACACACACACACAAACATACTTCCCCCTCACACCCCCCAACACACACACACACACACACAGACATATAATACCCCCTCACACCCCCAACACACACACACACACAAACACAAAAACACACATACAATCACATAATATCCCCTCACACCCCCAGCACACACACACACACACATATAAAAGGACATATACTACCCCCTAACACCCCCAACACACACACACACACAAACACACACAGACATATACTACCGACTCACACCCCCAACACACACACACAAACACACATACAATCATATACAACCCCCTCAAACCCCCAACACACACACACACACACACACACATACAAGGACATACACTACCCCCTAACACTCCCAACACACACACACACACACACACAAAATCAAATACTACCCCTTCACACACCCGAGCACACACACAAACACACACACACACACACAATCATATACTACTTCCCCCTCACACCCCCCAACACACACACACACACACACACACACACACACAAAACCATATACTACCCCCTCACAACCCCAACACACACACACACACACACAGACATATACTACCCACTCACACCCCCAACACACACACACACACACACACACATACTTCCCCCTCACACCCCCCAACACACACACACACACACACACACACACACACACACAATCATATACTACCCCCTCGCACCCCCAACACACACACACAAACAAACACAATCATATTCTACCCCCTCACACCCCCCAACACACACACACACACAATCATATACTACCCACTCAACCCCCAACACACACACACACACAAACATATAATACCCACTCACACCCCCAACACACACACACACACACACACAGACATATACTACCCACTCACATACCCAACACACACACACAATCATATACTACAAACTGACACCCCCAACACACACACACACACACACACACAAAACCATATACTACCACCTCACACCCCCCAACACACACACACACACACACACAGACATGTACTACCCACTCACACCCCCAACACACACACACACACACAAAAACATACTTCCCCCTCACACCCCCCAACACACACACACACACACACACAGACATATATTACCCCCTCACACCCCCAACACACACACACACACACACACACCCAAAAACACACATACAATCATATACTATCCCCTCACACCCCCAACACACACACACACACATATAAAAGGACATATACTACCCCCTAACACCCCCAACACACACACACGCACAAACACACACAGACATATACAACCCACTCGCACCCCCAATACACACACAAACACACACAGACATATACTACCCACTCACACCCCCAACACATACAAACACACACACACATACTACCCCCTCGCAACCCCAGCACACACACACACACACACACACACACACACAAATATACTACCCCCTCACACCCCCAACACACACAGACACACACACAAAATCATATACTACCCCTTCACACACCCGAACACGCACACACACACACAAACACACACACGCACAATCATATACTAACACCTTGCACCCCCCAACACACACACACACAAACACACACAATCATATACTACCCCCTCGCACCCCCCAACACACGCACACACACACAAACATATACTACCCACTCACAACCTCAACACACGCACACACACACACACACACACACACACACACACAGACATAGACTACCCACTTACATACCCAACACACACACACAATCATATACTACCAAATCACATCCCCAACACACACACACACACACAAAACCATATACTACCCCCTCACACCCCCAACACACACACACACACACACAAACACAAAATCATATACTACCCCTTCACACACCCGAACACACATACACACACACACACACACAATCATATACTACCCCCTCGCACCCCCCAACACACACACACAAACACACACAATCATATAGTACCCCCTCCCACCCCCCAACACACACACACACATACACGATCACATACTACCCACTCACACCCCCAAAACACACACACGCACATAAACACACACACACACACAAACATATACTACCCACTCACACCACCAACACACACACACACACACACACACACAATCATATACTACCCCCTCACACCCCCAACACACACACACAATCATATACTACCAAATCACATCCCCAACACACACACACACACACACACACACAAAACCATATACTACCCCCTCACACCCCCAACACACACACACACACACAGACATATACTACCCACTCACACCCCCAACACACAAACACACACACACACAAACATACTATCCCCTCGCACCCCCAACACACACACACACACACACACACAAATATACTACCCCCTCACACCCCCAACACACACACAAACACACAAACACAAAATCATATACTACCCCTTCACACACCCGAACACACACACACACACACACACAATCATATACTACCCCCTCGCACCCCCCAACACACACACACACAAACACACACAATCATATACTACCCCCTCCCACCCCCCAACACACACACACACATACACGATCACATACTACCCACTCACACCCCCAAAACACACACACACACACACACAAACATATACTACCCCCTCCCACCCCCCAACACACACACACACATACACGATCACATACTACCCACTCACACCCCCAAAACACACACACACACACACACAAACATATACTACCCACTCACACCACCAACACACACACACACACACACACACAATCATATACTACCCCCTCACACCCCCAACACACACACACAAACACACATACAATCATATACAACACCCTCACACCCCCAACACACACACACATACACATACAAGGACATATACTACCCCCTAACACTCCCAACACACACACACACACACACACACACACACAAAATCATATACTACCCGTTCATACACCCGATCACACACACACACACACACACACACACACAATCATATACTACTTCCCCTTCACACCCCCCAACACACACACACACACACACACACACACACAAAACCATATACTACCCCCTCACACCCCCAACACACACACACACACAGACATATACTACCCACTCACACTCCCAACACACACACACACACACACACACACACAGATACTTCCCCCTCACACCCCCCAACACACACACACACACACACACACACACACACAATCATATACTACCCCCTCGCACCCCCAACACACACACACAAACACACACAATCATATTCTACCCCCGCACACCCCCAACACACACACACACACACAAACATATACTACCCACTCACACCCCCAACACACACACACACACACACAGACATATACTACCCACTCACATAACCAACACACACACACAATCATATACTACAAACTCACACCCCCAACACACACACACACACACACACACACAAAACCATATACTATCTCCTCACACCCCCCAAAACACACACACACAAACACACACACAAACATACTTCCCCCTCACACCCCCCAACACATACACACACACACACACACACACACACACAGACATATACTACCCCCTCACACCCCCAACACACACACACACACACACACAAAAACACACATACAATCATATACTATCCCCTCACACCCCAACACACACACACACACATATAAAAGGACATATACTAACCCCTAACACCCCCAATACACACACACACAAACACACACAGACATATACTACCCACTCGCACCCCCAATGCACACACAAACACACACAGACATATACTACCCACTCACACCCCCAGCACACACACACACACACACACACACACACACACACAAATATACTACCCCCTCACACCCCCAACACACACACACACACACAGAAAATCATATACTACCCCTTCACACACCCGAACACACACACACACACACAAACACACACACACGCACAATCATATACTACCCCCTTGCACCCCCCAACACACACACACACAAACACACACAATCATATACTACCCCCTTGCACCCCCCAACACACACACACACACAAACACACACAATCATATACTACCCCCTCGCAACCCCCAACACACGCAAACACACACAAACATATACTACCCACTCACACCCTCAACACACGCACACACACACACACACACACACACAGACATAGACTACCCACTTACATAACCAACACACACACACAATCATATACTACCAAATCACATCCCCAACACACACACACACACACACACACACAAAACCATATACTACCCCCTCACACCCCCAACACACACACACACACAGACATATACTACCCACTCACACCCCCAACACACAAACACACACATGCAAAAACATACTATCCCCTCGCACCCCCAACACACACACACACACAAAAAAAAATATACTACCCCCTCACACCCCCAACACACACACAAACACACACAAACAAAAAATCATATACTACCCCTTCACACACCCGAACACACACACACACACAATCATATACTACCCCCTCGCACCCCCAACACACACACACACAAACACACACAATCATATACTACCCCCTCCCACCCCCCAACACACACACACACATACACGATCACATACTAACCACTCACAACTCCAACACACACACACAAACATATACTACCCACTCACACCACCAACACACACACACACACACACACACACAGACATATACTACCCCCTCACACCCCCAACACACACACACACACACACAAAAACACACATACAATCATATACTATCCCCTCACACCTCAACACACACACACACAAACATATAAAAGGACATATACTACCCACTAACACCCCCAACACACACACACACAAACACACACAGACATATACTACCCACTCGCACTCCCAATACCCACACAAACACACACCGACATATACTACCCACTCACACCCCCAACACATACACACACACACACACACATACTACCC